>NW_020837999.1:9601094-9859509 GCF_003676395.1 Aethalodelphis obliquidens | reverse complement strand
CTGCATCAGCAGGCGGACTCTCAACCACTGCGCCACTAGGGAAGCCCTGTTGTTTTATTTTACATTTCCTTGGTTATAGTGAGATTGATCTCATTTTCTGTGGTATTCCTATTCATAGCCTTTGCTCATTTTCCCAGTGGGTTCTTTGACTTTTTAAATTAATTTGTAAGAGTTCTTAATATGTTATAGATACTAATTCTTTGACAATTATATGCCTTGCAAATAATTTATATTATGCCTCTTTCTACAACTATTTAAGTATTTCTGTATTTAATGTCAAGCCCCATCTCTATTCTTTGACAGCTCCATTCACCATACACAGTTAATGACCCCAAAGAAATTTTACAGTAACTTCACTTTGTTTGCCTATCAACCCCATTCTTGTTCAATTCCAGATACAATTGGCCTCTGACGCTTGACTCCGTTTCCTTTCATTGGCCCCAAATCTGATCTTTCGTATGACATTTAAACTTAGAGGTTTTGATATTCGGTGCTCCCTTAAACTCTTGCCAAGCACTCAGCCTTGGTCATCTCAGCTCGTTTCTTCCTGATGCAGATTTTCTGGATTTGTATAACTCATGTACCATGTTCTCATGATGGTAGATCCTTTGGTCTAGCATTAAATTTCCTAACAAATGCTAAATCTTTATCAACCTGATTTGTTTTCTTCAGGCATATATCACTGTCCTAAATCATCTTGTCCATGTCCAGAATCAAAGCAATACCACTGCTTCTTTATTATCTGTTTCATGCCCTCTACCCTCCTGCCACTATGTAAGCTCCATGAGATCAAGGATTTCATCTTTTCACCATAGTATTCTCAATACTTTTAGAATGAATGAATGAATCCAGGTGTTCTTTGCACAACCTCTGAACTTTGGAAAGCTAATTCTAGCACAAGTCTTTCTAATTAAAGTTCTATACCATTCTCACACCATAATATACAACTGAAGAGATGAATAAATGAATAGAAGAATGAATGAAGTAATTTCAAAACTGCTTTCCTCCCAATATTCCCTATTTTCAGAATGGAGTCGCCATCTCCTTTTATTTTTCTAGTCCAAGAACCTCAGAGTCATCCTAAATCTTTCTCTTCTCCTTGTTCTAGCATACCCAATTTTGTCAGTTCTACTTTCTGAATATTTGCCCTTCCTCCCCATCTCCATGACCATAGCCCTAGTTTATCTCCATCCTCTTCATCTTCTACATGTCTATCAGAGGGATAATTCTAAACACAAGTGCTATTATGTTATACTTCTGCCCAGCTCTGCCACTGAGCTGCACGACCTTGGGCAAGTAACTTAACCATGCTTGTACCTTACAGAGGATTGTTGTGGGGCTTAAATGAATTAATATAATGAATAATAATAACATTTAGAACAGAGCCTGGGATATGGTGACAGTCAATATATGTTACTAAGTATTATTTTATTAGAACTTAGTATTCTTCAATGAACTTGCATTGCTTATAGGAAAACAAAAATATGTCACAGCACAAAACAACATTTTTGCCAGGCATGTAAGACCTTTACTATTTGACCCTGCCCACTGCTCTCTATTCACTTCCCCCTCTTCTCACTCTAAATTCTAGTAATACCAAATCACTTTGCATTCTCTATACATGCTTCTTTATAACATTGCACACACTGGTGTCATCCTTTTCAAAGTTCTCTTACCTTTTAAGTCTCAGCTTTAATGCTGTGTCCTCTGATGAACCTTGCCAGACATATCTTGATAAAGTCAGGTGCTTCCCTGGAAGTACCACTTAACTTTGTGTATATGCCACTTACAGCTATTATCTTACTGTATTATTAAATTTTAAGTAGTATTTCTGAATCTTCAGTAAACTGTATACTTCTTTGGGGCAGAAATAGTTCATTTAATCTTTTTTTCCTTTTTCCTAGTACCAGGGTCTGGCATTTAGTACATATCCAACAATTATTTATTGAACAGATATATGAATTACCTGGAATGGCCTATATTATTGATAGGGGAATAACATTTTGAATAAAGGAAAACCCCACCATTATTATTCATGACTCTCTGCTGAGAAAAACTCCAATTCTGCATTTTTAGTGATTTAAGTATGTAAGCTCATCCTTTGAAGAATCTCATAGCTTGTGATCTATTTTACCTTCATATATTCCTTCTCTAACACTCTTCCTTTCTTTATGTAGATACAAGTTTCTGACCTGCATCATTTTCCTTCTTTCTGAAGAATTTCTTTAATATTTCTTGCAGTGCAGGTGTCCTGACAACAAATTCCCTCAGTTTTTGTTTGTCTGAGAAAATCTTTATTTGTCTTTCACTTTTGAAGGATAATTTCACTGAATAAAGAATTCTATTTTGGTGGATTTTTCTTTCAACACATTAAGTATTTCACTCTACTCTTTTGCTTACGGGACTTCTGAAAATAAGTCTGATGCAGTTTCTATCCTTGCTGTTCTGTAGGTAAGGTGTTTAAACTCTGGTTTCTTTCAAGATTTTTCTCTTTGTCTTTGATTGTCTGCCATTTCAATATTGTGTACCTATGTGTAGATTTTTTATTTTATCCTACTTGGTATTTTATGAGCTTTCTGGATCTGTGTTTGGTGTCTATCACTAATTTTAAACAATTCCCAGTCATTATTGCTCCAAATATTTCATCTGTTCCTTTCTCTTTATTTTCTTTCTGATAGTCTCATTGTATGCATATTATACCTTTTGTAACTGTCCCAAAGTTCTTGAGTATTCTGTTTGGTATCATTCCATTCTTTTCATTCCTTTTTCTCTTTGCATTTCAGTTTAGAAGTTTCTATTAATGTTTCTTCAAGCTCTCTGATTCTTTCTTCAGTTGTGTCCAGTCTATTGAGGAGCCCATCAGAGGCACCTTTCATTCCTGCTACAGTGTTTTTGATTTCTGGTATGTCCTTTCGATTCTTTCCTAGAATTTCCACCTCCCTGATTACATCACCCATCTGTTCTTGCAATCATCCACCTTTTTCTTTAGGGCATTTTTCTTAGCACATTAATCATAGTTGTTTTAAAGCTTCAGCCTAATAATTCCAACATTCATGTCATACGTGACTCTGGTTCTGATGCTTGCTCTGTCTCTTCAAACTGTACTTTTTGTCTTTTAGTATGCCTTATAACTTTTTATTGAAAGCTAGAAATGGTGTACTGGGTAAAAGAAACTGAGGAAAGTAGGCCTTTTTGTGAGGTTTTATGTTTATCATACTAGGAGTTAGGCTGTGTTTACTGTTTGCTGTAGCTGTAGATGTCAGAGGCTAAAATTTCCTATGGTGGACTTACAGTTGCCTTCCCTGTTGTCTTTGGATTTCCTTAGAGATATCAATTTTTTTTTAATGTCTACTGCTTCTCAGTAGAACTACAGGGAATACACTGATACTTCCAAGAAGAAATGGCTGAGTGGTGCTCAGGAAGATAGAAGCACAGGTAATCTCACCAAGAAAGGGTTCCATGCTCCAAATATGTATGGCAGGAATCTACTGGTATTGAAAGGGTCATGCAGGCAGCAGACATTTAAGTGGCTATCAATGTGGCAGAAAGACTGAAGACCACATGCCCCCTACCCAATATCTTCACCCTATGTAAAATCTACAAACTGTGACATAACCCAGGATGGAGAAGTCCAGGAAAGCCTAATGCTTATGTTTTCTGCCTTATGGGTTGAAGGCTTAAAATATTAATTATATTAATTTATGATTGGGAAAACCCATTTATGATTAAAAACTCTCCAGAAAGTGGATAGAGAGGGAACATACCTCAACATAATAAGAGTCATATATGACAAACCCACAGCTAACGTTATAGTCAATGGTGAAAAGCTGAAAGCATATCCTCTAAGATCAGGAAAAAGACAAGGATGTGCACTCTTGCCATTATTATTTAACATAGTTTTGGAAGTCCTAGCCATGGCAATCAGAGGAGAAAAAGAAATAAAAGGAATCCAAATTGGAAAAGGAGAAGTAAAACTGTCACTGTTTGCAGATGAAATAATACTATACATAGAAAATCCTAAAGATGGTACCAGAAAACAACTAGACTTCATCAGTGAATTCAGTAAAGTTGCAGGATACAAAATTAATACACAGAAATATGTTGCATTTCTATACACTAATCATGAAAGATCAGAGAGAGAAATTAAGGAAACAATCCCATTTACCATTGCATCAGAAAGAATAAAATACCTAGAAATAAACTTGGGAGGCAAAAGACCTGTACTCCAAAAACTATAAGATGCTGATGAAAGAAATAGAAGATGACACAAACAGAAGGAAGGATATACCATGTTCATGGACTGGAAGAATCAATATTGTCAAAGTGACTATACTACCCAAGGTAATCTATGGATTCAATGCAATCCTTATCAAATTACCAATGGCATTTTTTTGCAGATATAGAACAAAAAAAAATCTTAAAATTTGTATGGAAATACAAAAGACCCTGAATAGCCAAGACAATCTTGAGGGAAAAAAAAAAAAAAAAGAAGCTGGGGGAGTAAGGCTCCCTGACTTCAGATTATACTTTAAAGCTATAGTAATCAAAGCAGTATGGTACTGGCACGAAGACAGACTTATAGATCAATGAAACAGGATAGAAAGCCCAGAAATAAACCCATACACGTATGGCCAATTAATCTATGACAAAGGAGGCAAGAATATACAGTGGAGAAAAGACAGTCTCTTCAATAAATGGTGCTGGAAAAAATGGACAGCCATATGTAAAAGAATGAAATTAGAACATTCTCTAACACCATACACAAAAATAAACTCAAAATGGATTAAAGACCTCAATGTAAGACCAGATACTATAAAATTCTTAGAGAAAAACATAGAACACTCTTTGACATAAATTGCAGCAATACTTTTTTGGATCCACCTCCTAGAGTAATGAAAACAAAAATAAACAAATGGGACCTAATTAAACTTAAAAGCTTTTGCACAGCAAAGGAAACTATAAACAACAAAAAGACAACCCACAGAATGGGGGAAAATATTTGTGAACAATGCGACCAACAAGGGATTAATCTCCAAAATATACAAACAGCTCATGCAGCTCAATATCAAAAAACAAACAACGCAATCAAACAATGGGCAGATCTAAATAGACATTTCTCCAAAGAAGACATACAGAAGGCCAAGAGGCACATGAAAAGATGCTCAACATCACTAATTATTAGAGAAATGCAAATCAAAACTACAATGAGGTATCACCTCACACCAGTCAGAATGGCTATCATCAAAAAGTCTACAAACAATAAATGCTATAGAGGGTGTGGAGAAAAGAGAACCCTCCTACATTGTTGGTAGGAATGTAAATTGGCATAGCTACTATGGAGAACAGTATGGAGTTTCCTTAAAAAAACTAAAAATAGAGCTACCGTATAATCCAGCAATCCCACTCCTGGGCACATATGTGGAGAAAGCCATAACTCAAAAAGATACATGCACCCCATGTTCATTGCAGTGCTATTTACAATAGCCAAGACATGGAAGCAGCTTAAATGTTCATTGACAAAGGAATGGATAAAGAAGATGTGGTACATATATACAATGGAATATTACTCAGCCATTAAAAAGAATAAAATAATGCCAGTTGCAGCAAAATGGATGGACCTAGAGATTATCATACTAAGTGATGTAAATCAGACAAAGACAAATATCATATGATATCACTTACATGTGGAATCTAAAAAATGATACAAATGAACTTATTTACAAAAAAGAAACAGACTCACAGACTTAAAAAACAAACTTATGGTTACCAAAGCAGAAAGATGTGGGAGGGAGAGATAAATTAGGAGGTTGGAATTAACATATACATACTACTGTATATAAAATAGATAATCAATAAGGATCTACTGTATAGCACAGGGAACTCTACTCAATACTCTATAATTATATGGGAAAAGAATCTGAAAAAGAATAGATATGTATATGTAAAATTGAATCACTCTGCTGTACACCTGAAACTAACACAACATTGTAAATCAACTATACTCCAATATGAAATGAAAATTAAATTTAAAAACTTTTTTTTAAATTTACAATGGGGGGGCTTCCCTGGTGGCGCAGTGGTTGAGGGTCCGCCTGCCGATGCAGGGGACATGGGTTCATGCCCCGGTCCGGGAGGATCCCACATGCCGCGGGGCGGCTGGGCCCGTGGGCCATGGCCGCTGAGCCTGCGCGTCCGGAGCCTGTGCTCCGCAACGGGAGGGGCCACAGCAGTAAGAGGCCTGCGTACCGCAAAAAAAAAAAAAAAAAAATTAACAATGGAGAAAACATTTCTTTCCAACCTGAATTTGTAGACATATTCACATTTTTATTAGATCCCTATGCTCTTCTTTAAAACAGAGGGTACATACCTACATTCAAATGATTTCAGAAAGTTTCTCCAATTCTCTTTTAATAGGATTCATCTTCCAGAAAATTAATAAATATGGAACACAGAAGACTTAGGCAAACTAGACTTTATTGCTGTAAAAACCACTTTGGATTAAACCCAATCTAAATAACTCAGTATGAAACTAAACAGGAACAAGATAGAACAACAAAATTACAACAAATAAGAAACTCAGAAGGGTCAAAAATGCTAATATTTACCAGTATTATGAGCTCCTAATTATTAATTGTGTCACAACTTAGCCTTGTGACACCTCATTACTACTGTAGTCCTCTTACTGTCCAATGTTCCTGCCCCTTCAAATTCTCTTGTCCCAAACATTACAGCTGCTATGGGCATCACGTAAAATTTGCTGCAATCATTGGCACTTCAGCTTAGTAATTATTCTAACTTTTTTCTATCATCCTGGACTCTTTGAACTCCCTCACAAATTGGTTCTCTTAAATCTCCAGTCTCCCTTGCCTTTGGATCTGGGATTGCTCATCTGTTGATAACCCAACCTCAGACCATCCTGATTGTTATGGGTTAATTTTACTTCTCTGCTTCCCCTCCCCACCAAAGATATGTTGGAGTCCTATCCCCCAGTACCTCAGACTATGACCTTATTTGGAGATAGAGTCTTAACAGAGGTAATCAAGTCAAAATGACTGGTGTTCAATATGACTGGTGTCCCTATAAAAAAGGGAGATCTGGATGCAGAGACAGAAACATACAGAAAGATGATGTGAAGAGACACAGGGAGAAGATGGCCATCTCTAAGCCAAAGAGTAAGCCCTGGAACAGATCCTTCCTCACAGCCCTTGAAAGGAATCAATCATGATGACACCTTGAGTTCAGACCTCCAGCCTCTAGAACTGCGAGATGACAAATTTCTGTTGTTTAAGCCACCCAATTTATGGTACTTTATTATGGCAGCCCTAGCAAACTGATACACTGATCCTCATCTGACATCACCTTGGAATGCTGCTTCTGATCATTGTTCTTTGGCTCCAGCCACAGAAACCAAATGCAGGATGTCCCACCGCATAAAACACAGCAGCAAAACAATATTCCTTATGCTCCCTATCAGGAGAAGTAAACATAGCCACACCTTGAGCTTCAAGAACATTTTTCTTTATGCCTATATATGAGTAATAATTATCAGTCTCTTTCAAAACACATAATTCACTGTTGTATTTACTAGCCAATGTTGTTAAAGATATTGTTCACCACATCACCCATATCCTTACATGGAATCCTGTGTGAGAAACTTGTTCTGAAATTCAGTGTTTCACAATTTGGCAATATCTATGAAAATTAGAAATGTAATGATAATCTATGACTAAGAAATTCCACAAGGCCCTGAAGGTGGATGCAAGCTTGGATTGTCTAAAGATCAGGAAAAAGGCCAGTCTTAATCTTTAGGTGCTTCAAGATGTGGATCTTTCTGAGACAGTTTGTTCTTCAACTTAGTGAATAATCAAGAGTAGAATAGAGTGAGAAATATCCCTAAAACGTCAAATATTTTCTGTTTGACCCTCTTGGATCCTTGGAATTTGGGACATTTAGAATGAGGATTTCAGTTCATCATAGATCTTGCCCATACCATGTAGCTGTGACTGTTCACTTTGTGGATCCTCAGACACAGATCCTCAGAGTAAGAATAATGATATTGATACGAATCAGGTTACAGGGCCACAATACCCATCAGGTGTGTCTTTTAAAGTAGCTCTATAGCGTAGCTAAGACAGCACTCAAACTGTACATAAAACAGTAATGATAGACAGCTTATAAAGTATTAATATGAAAGCTTAGAAACCTTATATGCTCAGAAGAAACAAACACTTTGCACCTGCTCCTGTAATCCTTACATAAGGGAAGGAAGAGCTGTAATTTAGACTGTTTTGTGGTTTCTTTGTCTTCTCTCTGCCCCAAAGAAAACAAATACACACACAGCTGTTATAGCACTTGCTTTCTGCTCCAGAAGAGCATAAGTATGGAGTAGAAATCTTGACTGCTTGCAGACATTGCCTAATAACTAAAAAGTGACAAACACAGCAGGTCTCTCCTGGTTCCAGTAAGGAGGCAGTAATTCATTATAAAAGCAACTCTGCAGCTGCAGTGATGGCTGTTTTATGCTCATTTGAGCTGTTTTATGCTCATTTATGCACCAGAGTCAGTCCACGCATAACTGTGTAAGTTTAAAGCTGAGGAAGTAACATCACTACTGTGGGCCTGGAGGTAGAAAGCACTATGATGATTCCAAATCAAAAGAGGAAAGTGACCAGTCCTACTGAGACAGAACCAGTTTCCCAAGCTTGGTCCCATCAAGGCCAAGAATGACTCCAGTTGAGAGGCAGTGACCCGAGATTAAGTCAGTGCAGTTTTTAAAAATATATATTTTACTTTTTACATTTCACAAACAAAAAATTTGTGAATTCCAGACCGTGTACAATTTAAACCTTTTCAAAGGGCCATGAAGTTGCAATACAGTAAGGTGCCTGGCTGAGGTTGGTGATGTCAGTGAATTTAACCCTTATTTTTGACTATTATTTCCTGTAGTAGTTATCGGTGGTATTGGTCAAAGACGTTATTTTTTAAAATCCCATTGATTATAGAGAGATGGAATGTCCTTCAAAGTTCCCTTTGGAAAGCTCTTACGTTTTCTTCCTACTATAAAGTAAATAATCTTGTGATAATTTTTAAGAAGAATCATTTGGCATAATATGAAGATATCAATCACAAGTGCTATGAAGCATTTCAGAAAAGCTCACTCATTCATTCATTCATCCAACCAGCTCTGATTAATTGCTGAGGTGACTTTGAAACTGACAGCTGAAGAAAGAGCAAAAGCTAATCTTAAGCAAAGTAGGTGTGATGACCATTAGAGACGAGGAAATGGCCTAGGTGAAGAGAGGGGTAGGAGGTAAAGTTAATCCAGTTAATGAAAGGAAGTGTGCTAAACCTTGGGAGAATAGAGATAAGGACAAATCCCAGTGGGAGCTTACATTCCAGTAGAGGGAAATAGATATGTGAACTAATAAAAGTAATAGAACGTGATCAATTTTATGATGAGGTGAACGATGGTTCAGCAGGGTCCAAAGATAAGAGTGGGTAACTCTACCAGGCTTTCTATAATGCTTGAGCTGAGTCATGAAATATGGCGATATACTCCCCAGACTTTTCAGAGAATGACAAATGCTCTAGATAGAGAAAACTGAAAATGTGAAGGCAGAAGTTGAAATAGCTTGATACATTCAGGTTGCTGAAGCTTGCTCCATTTGGAATAAGGGTTCATTCATATACTCATTCGTTAAACAAGCTCCTTAGAATAGTGAACGAGATGTGTTCAGCCTATGCCTGCATGGAGACTACTTTATAGTGATGGAGGCAGATTTTTAAAGTACGATGTAAATAAATATATAATTACAAATTTTAAGTGTTTATAAAGAAAAAAGTGAGAGCTAAGATAGATATAGAGAAAGAGACATGAGGAGGAATAGAAATATTCTTTAAAGTCTAGGAAGTGCTCTTGTGAGAGGTGACTTTTAAAATGACATTGAAGAATGAACAAAAGCTAATCTTAAGCAAAGTAAGTGTGATGACCATTAGAGACAAGTAAATGGCATAGGTCCTGATATGTGAAGAGAAGGGTGGGAGGTAAGTTTAATCTAGTTAATGGAAGGAAGTGCATGCCATCACTATGCTAAGGTGTTTAATCTCGCTCTTGTAGGCAATACAGAACCACTGGACAATGTTGAAAGAGACAAATACAATCATATTTGCATTTTAAGAAATCTACTTTCTTGGCAGGGTAGACAGGTATTGTCCATAAAGTAACCAGTTAGGAAATTGCTACAGTAGTCCAGTCAACGGAAGAAGGATTGCTGGAAGTGAAGTTAAGGAAGGAAAATAGAAGGTGCATATAAAACAAGCCCACATTTACACAAATAGTAGTGAAATTCAGGAAATTTAAGGCAAAGGGAAGATCAAAAAACCAGAGGAAAACTCAGTGGATGTTGCTTTTCATGAGACTTCTTTAGGGCCTCCTTTCTGACTCCAAGTATTCTTTCTCCTTGGTATCGAGTTTGCCTACTCAGCCTGCCTTGTTTACCAGAAGTCTATATAATTTTCTAAATATTTTGAAGTTATAGTTTTAATTGTGCCTAGGTTATATATTTTAACAAATTTAAAATTTTAATTTTCTATTAGTTGTAGTTTATTTTTATACTTTTCAAAAGGTAATTTCTAACTTTATTATCTTATTGTCATAAAAGACTTGTTTTATTTCCGCTTTTCTGTGGCATTCTTTTTGTCATAAACTACAGTAATAATCGGCACTTGATTGTGATAACCACAATCAGTTCAACTCTTCTTTGTTTAATCAATCACAGAGGCCCATCTTTGACTGTCTAAGATTTATGTCTTCTGTTAACAGAATCCTGTACACTCGTTAACAAGTTAGTTCACTCCTGCCTGAGATACAGAGGCAACTAAATTCAAAAAATATAATATCAGGCAACATTGTGTCTGCCTTCAGTGTCTGTAAGTTTCAGCAAGTATATTTTGGGTACCCGAAGTTTTATCACTAGCATCAAAGAGAATTAAGAATTGTAACCTGACTCTATTCATTCAACAATGTTCTACCGTTAAACTTTATTAGTCAAACTTCTTTCAGTATACTATATAGTTGAGTTTCTTCCCACTTGGGAAAAGGGACAACAGTGTCAGCTGGGCATAGGGTGAAATGTACAGGGTATCAATGACTGAATGGATCACCAGGCACTACCTGAAATATGCTTCTCTAGGCCTGTGTATGTGTGCATGTATTTGTGTGCACTTCCAAATATATTCCAAAGTATTCAATGTTAGTAATACTATTTAATCTGTACTGATTTTAAGGATGATAAAGCAACATTGTCCTACAGCCTCTAAAGATTCTTCTTTAATTAATAAATTGTATTATAGTTCCCCATCTGGTTTTCCTTCAGTCTGAATGGCTTAACATTTTAGACATGTCCTTGGAAAACCTATGTTCTATCAGTGAAAATCCTGAGAAGTAATAATAGCAAGAAACTTGATTGTATCTCTTGCTTCAGTTTTCCAAAAGAAAGCCAATTATATCAATTTAATTATCTTTCTCGTTCTTTTACCCTAACATGTCTACAGTTGTGTGTTCCTTCTTGGTGTTTCCATTGTAGCTTATGCATCTAAAATAGGGATAATGAATTTTTAAATATTACGTAATAGTTTTATAATATGTTATAAAACTACAAATATATAATCTATTTTAAATGTCATAAGAAAATAAATACACATAATATATAATAAACATTAAAATATAAACCTTTTTCCTCCTATTTCCATTAACTTTCTATTTATTTGGAAATATCCGTCTGCTGGAAATGGCAAATAGAAATGGAAAATAAAAGAGTAGTGGATATTCAACTACTGACTACCAAAATGGGATTTTTGAGTCATTTTTTTATGACAGTATTCTTAGAAGCCAAGCATTGTGGAAAGAAAAAATAAATCTCTAAGTTTTTTCTACTCTTTTTAAAACATCAAGAAGCAGGACAGGCTGACCTGAATATCAAATTCCAATGGGTAGAGAGAATTCAGAAGACATATATCCTTTCCACACAGGAAAGTGAGCAAATTCTACTTCTTCTAGCCTAAAAGGTTATGGGAAGAAAAGTTTAAAAGACATGGGAGGAGGTTCAGTTCCTCAGTCATTCTCCCCCACAAAGTACCCCCCCTCCATTTCCCACCAACTCCAAAGATTTTCCCCCTTCTTCCTATTTGCAACTCTTGAAAGAGATGATCTCACAGGGTGCTGTCTTGTACCAAAACAAAAACAAAAATAACAAACAAACCACACACACAAAAACAAAAAACAATGGAAAGGCTTGGTTTGCTTATAAGACTTGAGCTAGCCCTCTAAATACTCCATCAACTCCTTTAGTGTGTGAAAAAGATCCAGAAATTTGCATGCAAGGGGAGGGGAGGTAAGGAAAGCAGTTGAGCCATTGGGCTTATATGGTATTGCTGTGACAAGGGATGAGAGGACTTAACCAAAAGGATCCTAATCCTAGGAAGCTGAACATAGTGAGCTAAAACCGAGAGGGTTGTGCAATGCTAGAGTCAAACTGGAGCTTAATGAGCCAGGGTGGACCACTGCGGCCTAACCAGCTATGAGAAGCAAAAGCACACCTTCATCAATAATACCTGTGAAAGGGAGGCCAGGAATAAATTCCAACCAGAAGCTTTGTCATACAGGACCTAGAAATCAACACAGGGCCGTAGATCTTATTTGTGGATCTTAGACTCTCTCTTTCCAGCCTCTTTGAGACTTGAAACCCCTTCCTAACATTCTCAGATGCTAACCTAGAAGAAAGCCAGGGGAATGGAAAACAAGCTGAAAGATCGAGTATTAACATCCTCAAGGATAACGAATTATCTTTGAGAAACTATTGAATCCCCAAGAGTCTGAGATACCATTACTTATTGAATTTAAGCTTTTCTTTTGGTCCTACTGGATGAAGGACTAGGGGAATAGATCAATTTTAGAAATTAAAGAAATTACTTTTTTCAGTTTGAAAAATATAGTGTTCAATCATTAACTCTGCCACACAAAACATTTTCTTAATATCTGTTTATCTCCCCTCTTAGATAGTGAGTGTATTGTGGGAAGACCTGTTTTGTTGTTTGGTCTTTTTAAATCTTCAGGGTTAGTAGGCACTCAGCACATGTTAAGTGAGTGAATTAGTGAATGAATGAGTATCTAGTGCAGAAAGGCCTGGGGGATTGTTTTACAAGTATCCATTTTCCTGGTCAGGATTTGAGGTAAACAGGCATGAAAAGTGCAATGAAGACAGACATCTTGTTGAGAAGTGAAGTTCTGGATGAAGAGATGAATCTTCAAATATAGAAAATCAAGCCTTACAAGGGTTACTGTGTTGAATTCTATTTGACCTTTAATCCCAAATGCCATTGAAAGCAACATAAGCAAAAAAAGAATGTTGGAATCTTCACTTCATGCGCTGTCTGACTCACTATTTATACTTTTTATTTGATCTTCAATAAGGCTCCCTTTACCTCATACATGAGTTATGGGTTCAAGGTTTTTATTAGTCTTCTTGCTGCAGCAGGGTGCAGTAGCTGAAATTCTTCTTCAACCTGTACAAGTACAGATTCATTTTTCAATTGAAGCTGTTATCTCCAGAAAGAACATATTTCACCAACACAATCCAAGGGCAGAGTCATAATAGCAAGTCTTCCCTATGGTCTAAGAATAGGAATCTGGCTCCTGGCAGCTGAAGAGCATGCTGGTGACAATATGCATCCTGATGTGACATGGCAAAGGAATCTTTCATTGCAAACAAAAACATGGCACCTTTCAAAAATGGGGTGGGTGTGAATGTAGAGAAAAAATAATCTAAGTATGACTATCCTTTGATTTATAGGATATCTAAGCATACATTTCATAATTCTTTCTTTTCCATTGTTCTGCCAAGAAAAATAGTAAGCCTGAATGCTACAATACAACTTCTCTCTTAACTCCATCCCCAGAAAAAAAAAGCAAAGACAGGGCCCTAAACATTCAGTGGTATCTTATTTGGGAATGTGGACACTTTGGTGAGACAGGCAAAGGGACAGGCAAAGACTTTCTCTTCTTCCTCATGATATTTCTAGTTTTTCAGTTGCCACTGTGGTGTAGGGCGACTCAGGAGGGTAAATTGAAGGCTAAAGGTAGGGAAACAGAGGGAGTCTTGGAACTAACTTTATACTAAATCTTACATTTACAGTTTCAGACCATTGAACTGGCATTTCTTTATGTCACTGATGCACACCTGCACAACACACCATTTAGCAAGGCAGTTAAGAGCACATGCCTGACTGTCAGAGAGAACCAGATACTAATCATGTCTGGGTGACTCTCCTGGGAAAATTACTTAATTTTGGTTTCCTTATCTGTAAAAGGAGAGAGTAAAACCTACCTTCCAGGGTTATTGTAAAGATTAAATGAGATAATGGGTACAAAACACTTTGCACAGTGTTTGGCACATAGTAAATATTCATGAAATAGTAGCAATTATTACTATTATTACAGTTCTGAGGTTATGAAGTTGAGATCATCATGAACACCTGTAGAGCTAGGAGAAAATTGTCATGTCCTTATATACTTCAGACATCTGTTTTCAGTGCTATATACTTGGTATATCATTTACTTGAACACGTAAAAGCATAGTTAAGATTTTGCTAAATATCAGAAGGCAATTTGTGAAAATATTTAATGCTTCTTAGACCAAGTGATATTTTAAGCATTTTTTTCTCATGCTGCTACTTATTCTTACAGAAATTCTCTGTGGAAGACAAATGGTAAATGAGTGGCAAGAAATGGGCCTCCAATCCCCTGCTTGAATTATAGTTTCTGTAAGAAACGTAATATGATATGTCTTCAGCTTGTGACATGGAAATGGAGGGAACCGACTTTTTAAAAAATGTATGGAACAAACTAAATGTGCTCTTTGTGGCTGGCATTTTTCCATCAACATTATATTTGTGGACCCATCCATATTGTTGCATGAAGTATTTAATTCTATAGATATAGCAATTTATTTATCCATGATATTGTTGTTGAGTATTTGGGTTATTTGCTCTTTGAGTCTGTCATAAATAGTACTGTTATACTTTTTTAAAATATTTCTTTGGGTACATGTTCACATGTTGAACCATCCTTGCATTCTAGGAATAAATCCCACTTGGTCCTCATGTACAATCCTTTTGATATGCTGCTGAATTTGATTTGCTAGTATTTTATTGAGAATTGTTTATTCATGTTCATAAGATATATTTGTCTGTAGTTTTCTCTTCTCATAGTATCTTTGTCTGGCTTTTGGTATGTTGTGTTTTCACTTTCATTCATCTCTATTTTCTAATTTCCCTTGTGGTTTTGTCTTTGATCCACTGTTTGTGATTCAAAGAGTGTGTTGTTTAATTTCCACAAATTTGTGAATTTTCAAGTCTTACTTCTGCTGTTGATTTCATCCTGTAGTAGTGAGAGAATATAATTTAAATAATATTTGTCTTTTTAAATCGATTGAAACTAACCTGAAAAATGCCCCAGGTGCACTTAAGGAGAATGCATATGCTGTTATAGTTAAGTAGAGTGTTCTGTATGTCTGTTAGATCTTGTTGGTTTATTGTGGTAAGTCCTCTATTTCCTTTCTCATCTTCTCTCTGGTTGTTCTATCTATTATTGAGAGTGGAGTACTGAAGTCTCCGCCTATTATTGTAGAGCTGTCTGTTTCTCCCTTCAATTCCATCAGTTTTTGCTTCATATATTTTGCACGTCTGTAATTAGGTATGCAAATGTTTATAATATTTACATATTCTTGGTGTACTGAAACTTTCATTAATATATAGTGTTCTTCTTTGTCTCTTTTAACTTATTTTGATTTAAAATCTATTTTTTCTGATATTAGTACAGCTACCCTTGCTGTCTTTTGGTTACTATTTGCATGGAATGTCCTTTTCCTTCCTTTCACTTTCAACCTATTTGTGTCTTTGGAAAGTGAGTCTCTTATAGATGGCATATAGCTGGATCATGTAGTTTTATCCTTTCTGTCAATCTCTGTCTTTTTATTAGAGTGTTTAGTACATTTACATTTAAAGTAGTTGCTGATAAGGAGGGGCTTACTTCTGTCACTTTGCTATTTGTTTTCTGTATTCCTTACAGCTTTTTTGTTCCTCATTTCCTGCATTACTGTTTTCTTTTGTGTTTACTTGATATTTTGTAGTGAGACATTTAAATTTCTTTCTCATTTCCTTTTGTATATATTCTATAGTTATTTCCTCTGTGGTGACCATGGGGATTGTATTTAACATCCTAAAGTTACAACACCTTAATTTGAATTTATACCAGCTTAAATTTGATAACATACAAAAACTCTGCTGTTTACAGCTCTGTCACTACCTGTTCCAGTTGCTGATGTCACGAAATTACATCTTTCATATTGTGTGCTCCAAAACCTAAACTAATAATTCTTTCAAATGCATTCATCTCTTAAATTATGGATAAGGCAACATGTAGATTTACAAACCAAAGTTACAATAATACTAACTATTAGACAATAGTTAAAAATATATTAGTCTCTTAAATCATGTGGAATAGAGAGTGGAGTTACAAACCATTGTTATAATACTACCTTTTATAATCACCATGTATTTAACTTTATCAAGATCTTTATTTCTTCACATGGCTTCAATTTATTGTCTAATTTCCTTTCATTTCACTTTTCCTTTGAGCATTTCTCACAGGGAAGTTCCAGTGGTAAAGACATTTCTTAATTTTTATTTATCTGGGAATGTCTTAATGTATCCCTCACTATGAAGGACAGTTTTGCTGAATATAGGATTCTTGGTTGATAGTTCGTTTTTCCTTTGAGTGCTTTGAATATATTGTCTTCTGGCCCCCCAAATTTCTTATGAGAAAATCTTCTGATCATCTTATTGAGTATCCCTTGTATGTAATGAATCTCTTCTTGTTGTTTTCAATATTCTCTGTTTATCTTTGGCTTTCAAAAGTTTGATTATAATGTGCCTCAGTGTGGATCTCTTTGAGTTTATCTTACTTGGAGTTTGTTGAATTTCTTGGATGTTTATATTCATGTCTTTCCTCAGATTTGGGAAGCTCTTTGCCATTATTTCTTCAAATATCCTCTCTGCCCATTTCTTTCTCTTCTCTTTCTGAAACTCTAACACTGAATAAATGGTCTGCTTGGTAGTGTCACTTAGGCTCTATTCAGTTTTCTTCAATCTTTTTTCTTTCTATTCCTCACATTTGGTAATTTCCATTGTCCTGTCTTCAAGTTTGCTGATTCTTTCTTCTGCTTTCTCAAATATGCCTTTGAATCCTTCTAGTGAATTTTTCATTTCAGTTATTATACTTTTCAGCTCCAGGATTTCTTTTTGGTTTCTTTTTATGTTTTCTATCTCTTTATTGGTATTTTCATTTTGTTTATACATCATTTTCTTGAGCATATTTAAGACAGTTATTTTAATTTCTTTACCCAGGTAATCTTCCATCAGGTATTTTAAAGGAACACTTTCTGATTATTTATCTTTTACTTTGAATAGGCCATACTTTCTTGTTTCTTTGTTTGCCTTATGACTTTTTGTTGAAAACTTGATGTTTGAATCTAATAAGGTGAAAACTCTGGAAATCAGATTCTCCCTTTTCCCTAGGGTTTGCTGGTTTTCGTGATTGTATGTATGTATGTGTTTCTTTGTTTGTTTATTTATTTATTTGGGGCAATCTCTGTTCCAAGGATCAGCCTGAGGTGTAAACCTAAAATCTCCTCAGGTCTTTTCTGAGCCTTCACCTTTCCCATGCATGGTCACTTTCTAATTTTCCCTGTATGTGCACTTGCTTTTGAATGTCTTAGGCTTTAGTGTTTGTCTCCCAAAAGGGAAAAAAGAAAAAATGAAGTGGGGAGAAAGGGCACCGGCCATTTAATTCCCTTAGAATCACTTTCACTTGAGGGGAGGAGCTTGAACAATGGGGGAAATGTTACAACAATTACCATCCTCCTTTTTGCACTTCTGAGATCAGAATCAGTGATCAGCAATTAGAGCACTGATTCCTGATATTTGGAGAGTAGGGTCCTTTTTGCCTACCCTGGCTTCCACAAGTTGTGTGTTGTGTGTAGCTGCTCCAGCAATGTGTGCACAGCTGCGTGCCACAGGGCTGAGGCTAAGGTATGAGTAGTAGTTGCTACTGTGCTAAGAGCTAAAATTGACTGAAATCAACCTCAATTTACTGTCCAAACCTTCCCCTGAAACTTGCAAGCCTTCAATATACTCCAGAGTTTTAAATTAATTATATTAGACAGATTCTGCCAGCAAAATTGTTGTCAAGGTGGAGAGACAGTTTCTTGGTGCTTTCTACTCCCCCATTTCCCCAGAATTCTCTCTGCTTCTCATTATTTTTCTCCTCCATACTTAAGTCTGGATATTTTCTTCTGATCTATTTTTCAGCTATTTCTCTCTTAAGCTGTATCAAATATCCAGTTAAACTCATCTACTGAATTTTTGAGTTCACCTGTTGCATTTTTTAGTTCTATAAATTCCACTTGATTCTTATAGTTTCAGTAGTGGAATATTATATAGTTTATTGTTAATTTTAAGTCCATGTCTGCTATGTCCAATACCCGGGACACCTATTTCTGTTGTGCATGTTTTCTCTTGGTCTTGTTTCTTAATATGTCTGGGGTTTTTTTTTGTTTCTTTGTTTTTGCGGTATGCGGGCCTGTCACTGTTGTGTTCTCTCCCGTTGCGGGGCACAGGCTCCGGACGCACAGGCCCAGCAGCCATGGCTCACGGGCCCAGCCGCTCCGCGGCATGTGGGATCTTCCCGGACCGGGGCACGAAACTGTGTCCCCTGCATCGGCAGGTGGACTCTCATCCACTGTGCCACCAGGGAAGCCCTGTTTTTCTTTTTAACTAAAATGCTGGGCATTTTATATGAAAATTATAGTGACTCTGGGTGTTATATTCCTCCAGGGAGGATTCAACCTATTTTAAAAGGCAAGAGAGAGGCACATCAGCTCAATTTAATCTAGGACTGAAGTCAGTCTTTGGTAAGGTTCAGTCTTCATCTAAGTTTCTTGCATTCTTAGGGATGTAGCTTTCTATGTTTCCTAACAGAGGGCCCGAAGTGTTCTTGTGGATTCTCCTCCTTGATATGTCATAAACTTCAATTTTGGTCTTCCTGGCCCTTTTGGGTTGCCAAAATTGCTGATCTGCTTTTTATTCACATTATGTTATACTGAGCCTTTTGCCTTGTGCAACTTAATTAGCAAACACCTTGAGGGAAAAATGGTATTACTGTTCTTATTTGTCTCAGCCTCACTTTTCTATGAAATCTCAGCTGCCCCAAACTCTAATTTGTCTTTCTCCATGGCCGTACAAATGCATAAAGCTCTGCTGAATTATCTGTTTCTTAGCAGGTACATTTTTTTCCTTTTCTTTCCTTTTCTTTTCTTTTTTAAGTCTCTTGGTCCAGTCCAAAATGTGGCAGAAAGTGGCAGACTACCCAACAATTAAGGAGGAATAGAGAAAGTTTGATTTACTTCCAAAAGCATTCTTCTCTGGAACATGATTTTCAAGTCCTGACTGCCTTGGAAGCTCTTTGATATTTGGGGTGAGGAGGATATAAATATTTCAGATTTTCTAGTTGCTCTTAGAGGGAGCATTGCTGTTCTGCTACAAGCTACTATATAATAAACAAAAGTGGAAATTTTGGACTTTTATTGAGTATTTACTATTTGCCAAGCACTCTATTAGATCCTTACTATGTTATGCTACTTTTTTTTTTCAGCAGTACCTTAGATGCTGAGACTCAGATATTGAGACTCAAAGGGACTGCATAACTTGCTCAAAGTTTTTAAGAGGCAGAATCAAGAAATATACTTCCAAGGTTTTTAAAGCTTCTACTCTTTCCATCATACTAAACTCAACATGGAATATAATAGACTATCTGGTAATGGTTACAGGTTAATGGTAGACTCCTGCTTTATGCCATTTGGTCCAAAATAACATAAAATTGGATATCTGAAATCCTGTATCATAATTTTCAGAAGGAAAGCAAGACACCCAACAGTAATGAAAATTAGAGAGATCACTAAATCTTACCCTTCAAATTTTGAAGGAAATAATTCAAACTTCTGGCTTAAAGGAGCAGAAGATGCTCAAAAGAAAAATTACAAAAAGAGGAAAAGATAAAAGGTGAGTGGCAAAAGGAAGTTTTGTTTTGTTTTTAAATCATGTATGTTGGTGAGAAGTGGTTCTGGTGTTTTAAATGCAGAGCTGGACACCAGGTTTATGAAAAGCAAAGCTGTATTTGTATAAAAGAGGTGAATGGTGACTTAACAAAGTGTTGAAGTATTAGGTTCATGATCTGCAAAGTGTTGAAACACTACATTATTTTAGACTTTAAAAAAATCAGTTTTCTAACTTCCGTTATGTAAATACTTCCTTCTTATCTGTAGTGATGAAAAGCAAGAAAAGAATGGCAGGAAAATGTGACAACTGGAGGTAATAATCACTGCAACTGGTATTATACATACACATTATCTCACAGCATCCTTTTGAGACAGGCAAGAAAAAAATGTCACTGAAATTTGTTACCACTATTTACTGTGGAGCAAAACTTGAAGTAAGGTATATCTGGATGTGTTCAACATGACAGATAAAAAATTTTTATCTAACCAAACAATAATATACCTAACCAAACAAGTGTAAATAGACAATAGAAGGTGCAACCAGCTTGGTTTTTGACCTATGAGCTAGTACTATAGGAAAAGTGGAGAACTGGGGGACAAGAAGTGAGAGACCTGTTTAGAAAATTAGAGATTTATGGAAGGACTCAGGAGAGGAAAGCAGGTGGAGAATTGGTTGTGCTTGGCTCCAGATTTATGAGAGCAGCAAGTCCAAAAACGTAATCTTAAGTGTCATGCCCACTGGGTAAGCACTAAAGTCAGCTGAAGAGCCTCATAAGTTTTAAATTGGCCAAATTTACCCAGGCCCAAGGCGTATTGTATCTATCCTGTAAGATTCCACCCCACTTTTTTTTTTTTTTTTTTTTTTTAAAGAAACTTGTTTATTTTTATTTGTTTTTTTGTTTTGTTTTTGCGGTATGCGGGCCTCTCACTGTTGTGGCCTCTCCCATTGTGGAGCACAGGCTCTGGACGCGCAGGCTCAGCGGCCATGGCTCACGGGCCCAGCCGCTCTGCGGCATGTGGGATCTTCCCGGACCGGGCACGAACCCGTGTCCCCTGCATCGGCAGGCGGACTCTCAACCACTGCGCCACCAGGGAAGCCCATCCACCCCACTTTTGCTTGGCTTAGAAACAGAGCTCTAGGGCCCCAACGTTTAGGAACTTGCAGAGGCAATAAGCCAGCCTGGGACCTCAGCTCTGGTGTCTTACATAGGGCCAAGAATCCAATGAGCATGCAGGTTCTCTAACTATCAGAGTGTGGTAAAAAAAAAAAAAAAAAAAAAAAAAAATCCACCAGGCTTGAGCATTTCCAGCACAGTATTGAAGGGTCAGCAATGGTTTCCCTGGCAGTGCTGTGTGCTGCTGTTTGCCTAGAACCACTCCCAGTTTTATGCTTCTCAGTCACATGCATTTGCCCAGGAGTTTTCTAAAATAGGAAAACAGCAAGAATTTAACATCCTATTTTTCCATGGAACTCAAAGGAATCTGTAACCAGGGCCATCTGAAGAAGGGAATTAACAGAGTAGAGGAAGGGAACTTACATTTGTTAAATGATGATTATGATAAGGCAATTTTTATGTTTTTGTTTTTTTTCTTTCTTAATCCTCCCAACAGCCATTTGTGGTTTGTCTGAATCTGCCTGGTGAGTAAGGCTTGAGTTCCTCAGGACAGAGAAGGTATGGCGTCTGCACATTCATATTTCCTCTGAGGGCGTTTGGCAAGTCATCCTGACTACTAATTGTTATTATGTTAATATAATGTGAACACACTCTAATATTATAGCTACACACTCCCACGTAATGTTGCCTATTCATTTGCTCCAGTGTTAATTAATCTTCAGTTGCAATTCGACAAGCACTTATTGACTTAGTGACAGGATTGATGCTAGTTAGATAACACAGGCAGGATTTAGTGGTTACCTGGATAAGCTGGAGGTCACGTCAAAGAGGGAGGAATTTGGGGTAACTCCTAGGTTTCCTACTGGGGAAAAAGGCGGAGCATGGGAAGATTAGGTTGAGTTCAGTTTTGGACATGCTGAGTTTAAGGTTCCTTAATGAAGTGCATGTCCATCAAGAAAATAGCTATTTTTTTTCCAGGGTTTACTGTACGGTAAGCACTGTGTTAATGGCTTGCATGCATTCTCATTTAGTTCTCATGAATATATGTGGTAGGAGCATGGTTTATCTCATTGGAAAGATGAGTAAACTGAGGCATAGGGAGGTAAGTAACTTGCCCAGTTTGCCCAAGGTGACAGTGAGTAGGTGGTAAAGCTTAAGATTTAGATATTAGACTCATTGATGAACAAGTGGTAGTTGACCCATGAAAGTATATGAGATCTTTTAGTAACGACCTGTTTACTGGAAAGGACAGTGAGGATGAGGGACAGAACTCTGGATAATATCAATATTTAAGGAGTAAGCTGATGAAAAGGAACACTCTACGAAGGCCAAGAAGAAGTGGTCATTGAAACAGAGAACCAGGAGAAGAAATTTCAAAAAGAGAGTGCTCAATACTGTCAATTAGAGCGAAGGCACTTCGCAAAGGAAAGTCTGAGAGTACTCATTGCATTTGCCAATGTGCAGGTCCCCGGTGTCTTCAGTAGCACGTGCAAAGTCAGTGTCCAGTGGTTTGAGGAGGAGACAGCTCTAAGTGAAACTGCACTAGGTCCTACGTGAATATGTTGGCCCTCCCAAACTGCAACAAAATGAACCTATTACCAGCTTGCTACCTGGAAATGTGTTTTTAGTCCTACTTCCTTTGATTACTGCAAAATGCCAAAATAATCCAATAGGGCTATTGGATGGAGGTGGGCGTGGGTAGAGAGCATTCACCCATGCACAGGAGAAATGTTCCTGAGATGCCACTTATGATAAGAAGAACCAGAACAGGGAGGGCAAAGGAGAGTTTTTCTCAAGTCTGGCATAAAATCTCCTCGGAAACACTAAAATATGAGAACCCTGAAGAATCTATCTTGCATTTTACTCTTTTCCCCTTTTTTATTGCTAATGAATATATACTAGAATGTCAACCATGAGCAGGAAAGCATTTCCACCCCTATAGCATGTTATTTGCATGAGGGTGGTATTGTCTTGTTTACATGTCATGGAACCTATGACCTGTCACACGTGATTATCATGTCAGCTTATTAACATGTCAGAGAGTACAACTCCTGGCTTACACCTCAGAGGGGAAACTGCTTAGGGTGTGTGGGGGGGGGCTAGCCAGATGAGGCAGAGTTCTGCTAGCTTCCAGTGCCAGGGAAATCCTGGACAATAATCAATACCAAACCTAACTATGAATAGGACCACACAAGGGCACATAACTGGGAACCAAACCTCCTTCCTACTTTGGTCTGATCTCTTGGCAAGTTTCCTTGCTAGTCCGAGCTTTGCTCCCACTTACTTGGGGAGGAATCTAGACACAGGAGTTATTTTTAAAAAGGACAGGGCAGAAGGAAGGGTTGGAAAGCCACTCGCAGATCCTGGAGGGATCATGAAGAAGAGGGTTCTGGTTAATTACATGATCCAGGGCTTCACATTTTAATAATCATTGATTGATGGATGGAAGTCAAAGAAAAAGCCAGGGAAAGATCTACACACGTTTAGAGATTTTGAGTTAGAAATGCTCTCCTTCTAACTTTTCCGAAACGGAAGTCACATGGTGAAAACAAAGTAGTGATTAGGTAACTAAACAGGCCACAGCATTCTCTGAGGACTTCTAAGTTCCCAGGCCAGGCCTGCCGCTTGCCTGGGAGATGAGCATGTGCTCCCGGCCACAGCTTCTCCTCCCCTGACATCTTTCTGCCAGATGGTCATTCTCTAATTCTAGAGGTGCTTGGCCCTCCTGGTTCCTGCAACCTGAGCCGAGAGAACTTTGATCCACCAATTTCCCCCTCCCTCCACCCCTCTGGCGAGCAGGGCCTGGCGCCTGGACGCAGGGAGAGGCCAGGCGTGGAGACCCTTGGCACTCTGAGAAGGAGCTCCGTGGCCCGCCTCTGTGTGCCCGAGGTACAGCGTCTGCGCTGGCTCCGAGGGTTCCGCGTCAGCCTTCTCCCGCCTGGCCAGCTGGCAGCACGAACCGACGCCTTTCACCATTTACCGGGTGAATGCGCTCCTTGCTCATGAATCTCCCTGTAGGGTTATCCGGCTGGTTTTTAATTACAGTCCAGAATCTCAACAAATTACAAATGTTTTGTGTAAACATAATAAGGGTGTGGATCCAATCCACTAGCAATTGTTAATAGAAAAAAATAAAAACTAAAAAACTCCACAAAGACCTAAACAAGAAAAAAATATCAATTCTGCAGGGTCTATGCCTCCAGGATTTGCTTTCTTGGGGACCCTCCCAGAGCGTCCTCCCAACTCACCCCGCCGCCCCAGCTCCCTGTGGTGAGAACTACGGATACCCTGGGAAGGAATGGCCTTCTGGAGCGGTGAAGAGTCCCCGGAGCCTTTTCCGCAGGATTCCAAAATAAGCATGCCGGGACTGCCAGAGGGGCCCTGCCGCCTGTCTCCAGACCCTGTCTCAAGCTGGCATCTCCCTTCCCTTGGACACCCCGGGAGTCTGCCCCCTAGTTCCAAATTCTTCTGGGCTTGGAGGACACTCTGTCAGCCCTTCTCCTGCCACGTAGTCCTCAAATGCCACCCCTGGAGGGGGACTCCGGGGCCTCAGGACTCTAGCGCAGCGCCGAGAGCTGCGCTGTGGCAGCTGGGCCAACCCCACACAGTCTGCTGGTATTTGAACTCTCACTCCGGAAGACATTTTGGGAAAATATTGTGCATAGAAATGTATAGATGTATATATGTGTACATATACACACATATATATGCATGTATATGTAATTTGGTCGACAAATGCTAAGCAAATGTGCCCAGTGTTTTTGTTGAAACCGTTAGCATCTTAGTTGGTATTGGTATAATTGGTTGATATTATTATAAGTATGACAAGTGGATGATGTAAAGGGAGCGCCCGATCCCCTTGGAAAACACAGCGGAACACAAGTGGAGACATCTGATTGTTTCCAACTGCCCGTATCTCCCCTGTCGCTACCTCTCGGTCACCAACCAGGCTGACGGCACACTCTGGACAAGGCAACTTCCTCCGAAGGGCGATCTCCCCTCATATGACTGAGATCAATGTGTCTTCAGGGGAAGCGGCAAGTCCTGGGGGTGTCAGAAGCCCCTAGTCCCTTATCCAGACCTTTGTCACAAAAGGCAGTTCGGTTGGTATCAAGGACGAAAAGAAACATTAAAATACAACTGTGTAATGAGGGTGGAGAAGGAGGGAAAGGCTAGGGCCTGCTCCATTTCTGGGAAGATCCGAAGAGGCTGACTCGGCTGCGGGGACATTCCCAGCCGTGCCTCGCGGGGCGTGGAGAGAAGGGAGAAACGGCCGGCCCCTCAGCCCTTTCACCTAAGCTCATGCAGCGGGACGCCGGCTGAAAACCTCTCTATGCGATTAAGTCACGTCCATTCCAGCCGGTGGCACTGACACATGTGCGCTCGGCTTAGGCGCGCGCAACCAACGGTTTTGGAAATCTCCGCGCAAGGCACCCGCCTGCAACGCTCCCACTCCGGCGGGCCCACCTGGGAGCTCGGCCGTCTCCCACCGGCATCCCGCTAGCCCTGCCGCGCAGCTCGCCCCAGCCCAGACGCGGACAGATGTTTACTGCTTAGAGCCCCGACCACTGGGGAGACGGAGCGACGGGCTCTGCGCACCACGCGGCGCTGGCTGGGCTCTGGGGCTCGCGGTCCGGGTGCGAGCGGGCCGCGGGGGAGGGCGAAGGGATGGAAAGAGGAGGGAGGGAGTGGGTGGGCTAATGATGAAAAAGTCTCCTCCATCCCGGCTCCTTAATTAAATGCATGGAAAGAACCGAGGCGAGCACATCTGGTTTCAATCTGCAGCCCTTTGATGGCATCAAATGTTCTTTTCCTAGATCAGGGCTGGAAGTTCTGGGCTAACTGTGGCCGTTTGGAGCCCAGAAACCATTTACACACACTCGGACCCTTCTTTCTCTCCAGTCGAGCCTCTGGGCTATAGGAGAAAAAGGGAAAAAAAAGAAAAAAAAAAAGTTTAGTAATCAAGGGAGTGAGGGAATATGTGTGTGTGTGTTTAACGAACATAAAACGCCACAAATAAACACTTAATATTTTACTTACTAGTCATATAGTAACTCATTTCTAATGAGACTATTAAAGCTGTACCAAATTCCAACAGGTCATGAAAAAATCGCTCAGCACCTCTCTGTCCTCTGTCAAGTTAGGGCTCAGCATTAGAACGACAAAGCATTATCCGTAGACTTAGATGGGGGTTCGTCCACCCCTCTCCGTCCTTCCTCCCTCCTCCACCCCCAGGGCAGCCGGACTGTACCCTGAACCTCCGCTGGAGCCTCCGCCCGCAGCTGGCTCTAGGAGTGCCCCTGCTTCCTCCGCATCTGGGCAGCGCGACCCTCTCGGCTTAGCGTCGTAGCCTGGGGAAGCGACCTTGGCCGCACCAAAGAGGTTACGAAATTGGCCAGCGTGGGGGGAAGGGGAGCAATTATGACAAACTCCTAGAGTCCTTTCTTCCAGCTAAATAAATATGTAAATTTCCTACTGCCTGGCCCCGGGATTCCTAGCGGCGCGGAAAGACTCGAATCGATTCAGTGCCTTCTAGATCTCCCCCAACCTGCCTTCAGTCCACGGAGGAAGCGTGGGAGAGCCTTCCATTATGATCACTCCTGTCATTTTATTACATTATTTAATAGGCTGCCTCTACAGGGCCAAATGCAGCCTTAATATGCTTGCTGTCTCCCTTGTTCTCAGACGCTCTTCCAGCCCCACCACCCAAAAATTGTTAGAACAGCAGGAAACGTAAAAAAAAAAAAAAAAAAAAAAGGCAGAGGGAGAAGAAAATTTGATTGAGATAGTTGTGGATTTTTTCCAACAAGTTTCCCCGCAGCTGTTATCAAAACATGCAAATGAGATTTTCCAACAGGATCTTAAACAAATCTGGAGGAGTTAATGCCGAAGCAAAATAATCAGCCCGTTTGAAGTGACTATGGGTTTCAGTTTGTCTTTTCTCCCCGTGATACTATTGCAGGGGAATGATAATTAGACCTTTACTTAAAAAATCTGAAGGGGCTCTCTCACTTTCTTTCCCCTCCCTTTTCTCCCCCTCCTCCCTCTCTCCCTCTCTTGCTCCCTCCCTCTCTCCTTCTCTCTTGCTCAGAAGTTGGCAAAGGGGGTTTTCTTAATCAGACTGTTTTTTTGGTCCGAGGGAAAGGAGGAAGAAGGAGATTGTGATGGAGAAAAGGGGTCTGTAAAACGTCAGGCACCACACAAAGGCTTTGCCACGTAATTACAGGCTCCTATTAAGTCGAGATCTGCCCTCCCAGGGGTCTCCAATTTTCTTGTATTCCCTACAAAGCCTCCTCTGCATGCCAGTTTGTGCCTTTTGAAGTGCCAGAGAGCTTCTTGATCCAACTGAGAAGGAAAAAGGAGCTCAGCAAGAAGAGGGGGAGAGGGAGAAGGGAACGGGGAAACCCACCACCACCCTCCTTCGGACTCTTGGAGCCCTTTTTTTTTTTTTTTTCCTTACGAAAAGTAAAGTGAGAATCCTGCTCTCCAATACATCTGCAAGACATCACCCTCTCCTCCTGAAACTTTAGTCACTCCTGAGAATCCACAGGAGTGCAGAGAGGGGGAACACGTTTTCTTGAAGATGTTTTAAAGCTGGAACAAGCCTTCTTCTGTTGGTGCTTGAACTCTTGCCTGGGAATAACTTTTTTAACCTTAAAAAAAAAAACCCACTTTGATTCTTCTCTCCCACCCCTTCTTCTCTGTTCTTCTGTTTGCCTAACTCCCCCGCCCTGCTGGCCTCCCCTTTCCTCTCTCCCCCTTATTATTATTTTTAGTGTGTGCGCGTGGACGCTTTTGGAGAGCTGGAAGGGATTTTTTTCTCCTGACTTGAACATAGGGTGACTTTTAATTTTATTTTTTGGTGTGGATTATCTCTTTGGACCCCGCCGGACTTGGCCTCAGGAAGGCAACCGAGGCTGTCGAAGGCTGCTGGTGCAGAACGCTCTGCTCTACACAAGGGGGTCCCCCGCCCTCCTTCCACTTTTTTTTTGTTCTTCCCCTCCTTCTCTCTCTCTCTCTCTCTCTCTCTCTCCACTCCCCCCCTCTCTTCCCCACTCTTCTCCTCTCCCCCCTCGCGCCCACAGCGTTTGGTGTTGATTCGAGCGGGAAGAGGGGGGTGGGTGGGATCGGAGGGGGAGACCATGACCTCCAGCTACGGGCACGTTCTGGAGCGGCAACCGGCGCTGGGCGGCCGCTTGGACAGCCCGGGCAACCTCGACACCCTGCAGGCGAAAAAGAACTTCTCCGTTAGTCACCTGCTAGACCTGGAGGAAGCCGGGGACATGGTGGCGGCGCAGGCGGACGAGAGCGTGGGCGAGGCCGGCCGGAGCCTACTGGAGTCGCCGGGACTCACCAGCGGCAGCGACACCCCGCAACAGGACAGTGAGTGAGGGGCGCATGCCCGCGGGGGTGTGTGTCCCGGGTCGAGGGCGGGGGTCCGGGCTGGGCGGCTGGAGCCCGCCTGGGGCCAAGGGGAGAAAGTCAGGAACCAGGAGGGGTTGGTGGCAGTGGCCGGAGGAATGGCCGGTCACAGACAGAGGGAAAGGATGAGAAAAGGAGGGCTCCGCGGAGGACGGAGCCAGGGCGGACGCTGGAGGGAGGCCCTGCGATTGGGGTCAGGGACTCTGCCCGCCGCAGACTCTCGCCGAAGCCGACTGCGCTGCCTCTTCGTCCCGAACGAGTGCGGCTGCCAGATCTTCCCGCTTGCGGGGCGACGGGGCTGGGCTGGAAAAGGGTCCCAGAGCGGTGCAAATTCGGGGAGCCCGCCCTGTTTGGGAAAGCATTGGGTTAAAGATGCTCAGTCGAGTTCGGAGGGCTTCTTCCGGGTGGCGTAAGCGGGTTGGAGGGCAGACGGGACAGAGGTGGCAGAGGGCACCGTGTAAATCGAGCTAGACCCGCGCTGCTCTGGCTGGGCACCGCGCGCGGGCTCCGAAGGCCGGGTGTGCCGGAGAGGCGGCGCCGGAGCGCCCGGCTAGAAAGCCGGATCCGCTCTCTGTCCCCGGAGCCACTCTCTGTCCCCGGCTGTTGCGGACACCTGCATAAGGGTTTGAGACCCGCGGTAGAATGAAAGGCCTGAATGACACGGGAAGACTCAGGCGAAGCAAAGGTAGTGTCCTTTAGGGGTGAAACCCGAGCTGCCGCCCCGCATGAGCCCGCACGGGAGAGATGCGCTGGGGAAGCGCGGAGCACTGTCGCATTGAAGGAGCTCTCCCTACTGGCCCCAAAATTTCCAGAAAAGTCCATGTATAATCTCCCTTCCGCAACCTACCTGATTGGTATCGTGCCCCCAAGGAAATCTCACCTCGCATTATTAGCTGTACCTCAAAAAACGTGACTCCAAGTGTATCCATACGTCCTGGAGTCTATAACAGACCTGTCACCTGGCTCATCACAGGTGACATGGGGTTGGATATTTCCTAAACAAGGTTGTTAGAGTCAGAACTTGGCTGGAAGGTTTTAAATGAGGCTGATCCCTTTCCATGCCATTATTTGCTGACTGCTGTTTCGTCTTGGAACCTGGAGCCTGTGGAACCAGGGGGTCCACTGGAATTCTGTGCTTTTCCAAAAACAGTGCCAAGGTCAGATTCTCAGAAAACAGATAGCAAAGGAAACGGGACTTAGAAACAGCTGGAAGCAAGGCCTGTGAAAAATGGTGGGAGGGCCAAGCTGAAACAGGCCGCAGGGAGAGCCCATCTCTACCGCAGGCTGCCTGCTGTTCGCCCTGCATCCTTGGTCCAGGCCTGGGCTCCCCTTATAGTTTTTTAGCCAAAAGCAAACTGGGGCCGATCCACCCTACGACGCGCAGAGGCAGAGGGTGATGGGGAGTCTGACCTGGCCTGACACTAGGGAAAAACTGGGCAACTCTGAGGAGTGAAGACCCCGTGTCCCCAAGTCCCAGATAATGCCTGGGTGCAGAGGCCTCCTTGTTGAGGTTACTGGTTTCTGGGGAGCTTTCTGGGGAGCTGCTCAGGCCCAGCACAGCCAGGCAGCATGACTCAACCACCGAAGGCGTAGGCACTTGTAGCTCAAGAAAATGCACTGCAAAATAATATTATTTGAAAACACTTTACTAGGGAATATTTAAACATACAAAGAGTAGGGCGAATAGTATTACGAATTTCCATGTGCCTATTACCCAGCTTCACTAATTCTGCAAATTCTGCCGTTTTTTTGTTTTGCCATGGCTCATTATTAATCACAACGTTTGTCACTATTCGGAGAACTGAAGGCTGGAGCCACAACAGAAAACAACGTTGTGAAGAAACTGCTGTATAGAAAATCAGGGTGCGGCAAGGGAGATCAGCCAGGGCTGCTTTGCCCCAAAAGCAAGCGGAGGGCTGTGTAAAGCAGGCCCAGGGTCAGTGGCCGCAGCAAGCCCAGGGCCCACGCAGGCCAGGGCTGGAGAGATGCTGACGGTTCCTGTCGTTTGACTTTAAGTGGACACAAAGAGAGGGGAGTTCGAGTTCATGGTGGCCTTCTAGTGGGTACAGAGCAAGACTGGGCTGAGGAGGCCAGCTGGGAAGCACCCCCAAGCTGAGGCGAGGCCACAGTGGTGGGGAGGCAGCCCAGGGATGGCTCTTTCAAGACCCAGGCCTGGCGCAGCTAAGGCTGCGTTGAGCACGTGACAACCGCGGGATGGTTGGGGACAGGCAAAGGGCAGCAGGCAGAGTTGGGGACCGTTTGTCCTGAGGGAAAGGGATGACACCTGTGGGAACCTGCCTGCTTGATACTGGAGCACATCACAGAGTTTCTAGTAGTAAGGAGGCCTAGTGGGGAGTGACCCCAGAAAGGAAACAGATTCTGGGGGAGAGGGTGTTTGAGGAAGAATGGTAGACAAACAGTTCCAGAGGGAGGTCGCAGAATGCAGAGCGAGGTGATGGGAATGAGCTGATGGACAGACACCTGGGGCTGAGAAAGTAGCCGGGAAAACACACACAACCAACCCCCCCCCCCACACACACACACACGCCAGAGGCCTTGCTTTCTGGAGATGACCAGGGCCTATCCTAACAAATAGTAGTTGCTTTTAGAAGCAATGTTTCCTCAACCTCCTTCCCCATCTCTGGGATGAGAATAAGAGGGTTTGGTAAGTTGAGTGATAGCAAGTGTCCAGGAGGACCTTTGTCCTTAGTCTTGGGCCCCAACCAGGAGATGCCAAGGAACCTGTCATGAGCTACCTAGAAGTCAGGACCAGTGGAGCCCTGCTGGGCCTCCAGTCCACTGTGGACAGTGAGGGTCAGACTGTGAATCAGAGAAGAGAGGAGTCTCCAGGCAGGGTGTTAGAGCTAGGCTGCCAGCTGCAAGACACAGAGGAGGGCACCGAGAGTCAGGCGCTTTGAGCAGCCTGCTGGGAGTCTGCTCCAGAGTGAGAAATCATAATCTCCTTTGCAGAGATGAGGAACATTTAAAAGACACCTTTTCCTCTTAGAGCTATATAGAAACAGGTCCTTCCTAAATTTTCTGTTCAGCTGAAATAAGTAAAACAGACTCTACTTACACTTGCAATGTTAGATGATTAATACTGCAAATTTTTCTGAATTACAAACTGGACCCATCTTAGCAAAGAGGAGCCACGTACTGTCCAAAGTGAAGGCTTCCCACTGATCTCCTGCACTCCACACCACAATTCTGTCCCCCCCTTTTTTATTCACTTCACTTTCCTCTCTGTTGAAGGATTTCTTTCTCCTTTTACTGATACTCCCAGCCTAGTAAATTTCTCAAACTTCTCGGTTCAAATATCTTAAGTGTTTAAAGAAACGGTTCTTTAACACGGTTAGAAATCCAGTGGCTAATGGGGGAGTGTGGAGTGAGAAGGGGGTGGTGGTAGAACAGGGGTAGTCAGGGAGAGGAAAGAGAAACAGGTCATAAAAATAGGCAGACCTACTTCTAGGAGGACGGTGCATCCCGCTGTCATTTCTTAATCTGAACTTCTGCAAACTCTTAAAAAAAAAAAAAAAAAAAGCGCCTGCCTTCCACGTTCCCAACCTCTAAATTAGTGAAACCAGATTGTCCTAATAAGACCTTTCGTTGGAAACACATGTAGTCATAAAAAGGTAGACGGAAAGTCAATTAGACACGCGTGCACACTAGCACACATTCACAAGGCTGTTGTAAGTGTGCACCGGGCGCAGCTGGACCGCGGGCCACGGCGGGATGCAAATGCAGAACAGCGGCGCGGGAAATCGATTTGTCACAAAGGGAGAGGTGTAAACGCGGCGCGAAGGAATCACCCGCCCAATGCGCCTGCCACATTCCCGGGGGCCCATCTCTGCCGACTCTTCTAGGCCAGAGAAACGCCCAGGAGAGCGGGACCGTTCTCCAGGGCGCTCCCTGCTTGGAATTCACATCGGAACATCAATTCCACTGGAGTCTCAATATTTGCAACACCTACAGCGCCAAGAAATTTTCCTATGCGGCACCACCCTGGGGCCCTGGAGCCGGTGCCGCCACTCTGAATTTGGGCCTCAGTTATCTCAATTCAGGGGAGGGAGCGAACGAAATATACCGTTTTAAGCGTAGCCTGGAATTTTTTTCTCTTTAGAGGAGGCAGTGAAATCCAGGATCAAGGGAGGTCACTGAGTCCCCAAGGTTGAATGTCAAGTCCAGAAAAGAGGTTGAGAATCCTGTTTACCTTACATGCAGAAGCAAGGGGCTTAATGGCCTCCTCTTACCGTTTCGGAGAAATTGACCGCCTAGTGACTCCCTCCCGCTTTGGAGCGAAGGGCGCTTGGAGTTTGAAGCTTCGGGGAGGGGAGCCTCTAAAGTCCGAGGCCCCGGCTGCCAATACTCCCTGGGGCTCCAGATCCCCCAGGTCTAGAAGACAGTGAGTCACTGGCTCCACCGTTCACTTCACTGAGGAGGCCCTGCCCAAGACTCCGGAGCGCCTTTCCCGCACCTTGGGCGTCGCGCAAACCTGCATTTTTGCTCGGCGACCTTAACCTTCCCCGGGCAAGCTCAGGTCAGAGCGTAGGGGCGTCAGACGGGGAGCAGTAGGTCACTCGGGTCCCTGCAGTTCCTTCGTCTTCCCAGGGGCGTCATTTTAGATTTTACAACACGAGTAAATAAATCATCTCCAAACCAACAAGATGTCACCCCCCTCCAGCCCCCTGCGAAAAAACCCCAGCAATTTCAGAGCCAAGGAGATCTTCCTATTCCACTGGCTCAGATCAGCTCAGATCCGAATTTTGAAGCCGCTCTGGTCAGCAGACACCTCCGGGAACCTTTTTCAGTTTTAAATAACATCTATAGATTTTCAACGATGAGGATCCCTAGACCCATTTGAATTTTCTTTTAAAAGATGTGTTTCTTTTACAGTTCCTCTCCCATATCCTGTTTACCTGCTCCCTCCTTCAGCAGGGCCGACAGTCAAATCAGACCTCCACCTCCTGGAGAACCCCTCTCCTTCGCGGGGGCGCCAGGGACGCGGGTACGAGGAAGTTGAAAATCCGTGCGCGCCTGTGCGTGCGCGGCGAACCCCGCGTTCCTCTCGCTCCTGGCGGTGCGGACTTTCAATGGCTCTGAGAATATATATTTATTTTTTACCCGTTAGGAAAGATGGAGTCAGCAAAAGCCATAAGAAGTACAATTTTTAGGAATCGGGGGAGTGTATTTGTAGAAAAGGATATAAGGCTTCCTTTTTTCTTTTTTTCTTTTGTCCCCCTGAGGGTGGATAAGGGGCCAACTCCCTGTTGCCACTTCGTGTCCAAACATTTACAGAACTACCTGTGATTGCGCGCCATTGTAATCCGATTGGAAGCTCTTTGTCGAATTCTGGGTTTTAATTTGAAGCGGGGCGAATGCCACTCATAGTTTTGGTACACTTTTAACTCCCTGTTCGACAACTCAAAGAAGATGCATATGTCAACAGCATTATTATTTATCCACAAGAATTTGGATTCTTGTAAAATCCAATAGTTTGGTGAGCAGGCTAACAACACTCAGTTAAAAACCAACCACCTCAAAAAGTAATAATAATATCAACAAACTGCCACGAACTCCTTTTCTCGAAATGCTGTTTGTTATTAAATCAGTAAATGCGGAGAAACATTGCTGAGACGTCTGAGGAGGGACAGTCATCGGTGTTTCAGGGTCAGTGGGTTTGTTTTCCAAACACACGTACGTTTTTGAGTAAGGAACCTCCACCGTGGTCTGGATATTAGTAGATTCTTGGCATTGTCATTTGTCTAATTTAGTGAGGCAGCCTCAGGGAAGTAGTCGTACAGAGAATTATGGCCTATCAATTTTAGGTTTAAGACAAAAAAGAAAAATCACTACATTTCACTTGTCCTGGAAGCACTTTTCTTGGTGAAAAAAATATCTGGGAAGCCGATTACAGGGGCAAGCCACTTTAGGGGAGGGGAGGGGAACAAAGGCACAAATGGTGGAGGGTTAGGGAAATTTTATGAAAGAAAATAAAGAAAACACGTCAGAACAAATCAATCACAAACACAAGTGACTTCTCAGAAGAGTCTGAGTACTACTAGAATCAAGGATTCTGCTGTTCCCGGAGTTCTCAAATACAGGAATTTATATAGGTCTGAGTTAGGACCAGAACGCAGTTCTCGGGCACTGGATAGCCTAGTCGCTTTGCTGCACCCCGTAATGAGGGAGCTCTAATTCCCAAGAACTTTGGTCCTCATTTTTGCCATTATTGATTTCCCCAGACTCAGCTCCAAATGAGGAATGCATTTGAAAAATGTGTATTAATTTGAATCCCCAAGGCCCGAGTTATGAGAAAGAACAAGGACAGGTCCTCTGGTTCCTATTTTGTCTGCTTTCAAGGAGTTATTTGCAAGCGATTGGAAATGCTCTTAACTGCCGCATGAGGAGAGACTACACCGAAACTCTCTTGCAGGAATGGCGGTCGCACCCGGCCAGAACCACAGGCTCTCTTCGACGCTCATCTATTTGGAGGAAGAGGGGCGGAAGACGTGGGGCGAGGGAGAATTAATTCAGTAATTCAGTGAAGAATTTTAACTTGTAAAATAAAGACACAGTATCTTAGATTTTAACGTTCTCCATCTCTGCCGGCCGGGACGAAGATGCGAAAACCGCCACCCCACCTCCGCCCTTTTCCTCCCAGTTCCAGGGGCACTGGGGCGCAGCGCTCGGCGAGGTGGAACGCACTCGCGAGCCTTACCAGACGCGCCACTCCTTGCTCTCTCTTGCCGAAAGGGGGCGCATTCCTCCCAGGTCGGGGCTGGAACTTAACCCCGGCCTTCAAAAACCCTTGGACTCCCGCAGGAGAGAGAGATGTGCTGGAAGACCCCTCTACACAAGTAGCAAAAGATGGGAAATATCAATAGCGTGAAGTCACTGCGGGGCCTGCGTAAATATATGCTACACATAAGTTTTAACGGAAACATGGTAACAGCTGGTAGGCTTTGTGCCTTCCTCTACTTTGAAACGAGGGTGGTCAGTATTCCAGGGTTAGCAGGAAGGGACAGGAGAAGAGTGGGACTAGATGACCCTGGATAGGTGGGTGCTAGGGCTGATGCCTCGGTTCCAGTGGGAAGGAGAATGTTTGTCCTTGTGGAGGTGGGTGAGACATTTCTGTAGATGAACTCCAAGTATTTAAAGAAAGAGGGGCAGTTCTGAGAGACGGAGAGCTGGCAGTAGTAGTGAGATGCTGCAAAACTGCCACAGAAACCCTCAGTACCTGAAGTCCTTGGATAGGGCAGAACATTGGCCACCTTAGAGTTAGGCCCTAGGGTTAGGGTAAGCCTCTTCCCCTCAAAGGAAGAACAGTAGCTGCCCCCGCCGTCTTTTATGTGCCTGCAGCTTGGGCACTCACAACCATTTCCAACCCCTGAATCTGACTCCTGGCCTCCACTGGTCCTCCCTTTTTGGGCAAGAGTTTCAAGAGACTTACAGGACAGATGAGGATACACCCTTGTACAACTTGGGATCTTCTACTTCTCTCTTGGTCTGTTTCTCACCCTGACATTGGAGGGTCAACAGGATAAGGCAATGCTGGGAACAACAAACTGACAGAAGGAATATTTTGTCTTCGTAGCTTCGATGGTAGTTTATACACACCTTCCAAGATAATCTTGAGCTTGGGCGTTCACTAGAAACAGAAGCATGAGGCCAGAACTGGAAGGGAAATTGCTTTCCCTCAAACGTTTGTCTGAGAGAACATTCACCCCATTCACTTAATTTCTCATCATCAGTATGTCATTATATTTTAAAGGACCTCACAGTGCTGGAAGGTGGTGTAGTTATAAATAAGCATAAACACAGATGGGTACTCTTCCAGAACTCTGAATATACATGCGGAGGCCAAATCTATTCAAAGACGATTGAGATACACAACTTAAAGGCCAAGGGGCTCAACTCAATCAATTTTTGAGCCAGGATATGCTAAGTTCAATCAGCTTGACTATGGGCAAAGTGAAAGGCCTAGCCAGCACTTCAGATATATACAGAGAACATGTTTTCTCAAGTTTCCGTTGTATTTATCCACACAAATTCATGGTAGTCTGCAAAGGTCTTGGTAGAATTGGCTTTGGTCTGTTGAGTGATAGGGAGTCAGTGCCCCGGCCTCCTGAGCTTGTCCACCATCCTTTTCTTCTTTGCATTCATTCCCTGTGCCCCAACTGGCTGTCCAAGATCTGTCTGCTGTGGAGAAAACTGATGTTAGAGGCCACAGAAGCCTCTTAAATGCTGTTCTAGAATCCTCAGAAAAGGAGAGGGCTTTTGAGCAAAATATGTAATGTACTAGGTATTTTCATGTATTTGTCCTTTCTGATGATTCATTTTGTAATAGCCAGTTAGAGACTTCTTGGGGATTGAGGTTCGGGAAACTGGTTACTATTCTGCTTCTTTTCCAAGTAACTCATAAATATATGAAGTTGAAAGTTCTAGTGGGAACAGGCATTGAATCTAAATCTTTATACCTGGACATTGACATACATCACCATTAATCCAAACTGGGAGGTGACACTAAATAACTATGTACATTGTGACTTTTCCGTCCATTTTCTACCAGTGCTACTTCCCTAAATACTGGTCTGGATTACAGCAGTCACATACCACTGGGACAGGTGCCAGACTGTTGTCTGTGCTCAGTAAATGCTTATTAAGTGATAGAATGAGCTCCCTAAGTTTAGTGGATCCCCTTTCTAACCTAGCATAAGTACTAGGCCCCCTCCCCTCCTCTTCCCACTCTAAACCCTTTGCCTTGGAGATCTCCTCTAGGCTCACCATTTTAGTAATCATCTATATACTAATGACCCCCAGCATATAGCTTCAAGGCCCCCCCCTTGGAGCTGCAGATCTATATATGCATCTACCTATTGGACATTTCCATTTGAACAGCACAAAATGCTTCAACCTCAAAAACCACCTAAACATGGCACTAATGAGCTCCTTTTCTCAGTCTGATCCTCTCATAACTTTTTCTATTTTCCTGTATCAAAACATGTGGGTGCAACACTCAGAAACTTCAGACTCATCCTTGACTCCTTCCTTTATGCCTCTGTCCAATCCAACTCCAAATCCCAACAATTTTACCTTCTAAAATCACTTGAATTCATCTCCTTTTTAAATCTTTACAATACCTCACCTGCACTGCTAAGCCAGCCTCCTAACTAAATGGGTCTGTCTGCATCCATGCTTGTCCTCCTCTATGTGTACATGATGGCAGAGTGGATATAATAGATCTTCAAAGAATATTGGTTGCATGAATGAATGAATGCTAGTGCATTTTTTACAAATATATTTTTTAAAAAATCATGGCTCTCCTCTTCTTTAGAATTCACAATTGCTTTTCATTCTTTTCTATCTGAAGACCAAATTTTTGTCCTGTTCTTTTTTTAAAATCACTCTTTACTATATATATATATATATATATATATTTTTTTTTTTTTTTTTTTCTTCGGTACGCGGGCCTCTCACTGTTGTGGCCTCTCCCATTGCGGAGCACAGGCTCCGGACGCGCCGGCTCAGCGGCCATGGCTCACGGGCCCAGCCGCTCCGCGGCATGTGGGATCTTCCCGGACCGGGGCACGAACCCGCGTCCCCTGCATCGGCAGGCTGACTCTCAACCACTGCGCCACCAGGGAAGCCCTACAATCTATATTTTTATCTCTGCCCCAGCAACCTGCTCATTCACACACAAATGCTGATTCGAACCATTCCCCTGCTTTTCCCTAGTATGCCAGTTAAGCTAGTACGTGTGCTCTAGTCTCTTTTCTGCTTCTTTGATTTTGATCTGAAATGTCCTTGCTCCATGCCTCTTTTTACAAACCTACCCATGCTACCTTTCAAGGTTCTGCTTCCATCACCTCCTTGTGATATCTTCTTTGTCTGCTTCTTTTAGACCAAGCAAATCCCTTTTCTCAATGCTTACTGTAGAAATAATCAGTTCCTCTACAAGTACTGTTTAATTCTTTTCTAAATAGTTTAAATTGTTAGTTTACCTTGAGAATTTTCTTAAGATTAGAGACTTTTTTGGGCAGGGTTTATTCCACAGTTGTAGTAAGCAAATAAATCAAATAGATAATTTTAGGGAGGTATTGTATGATTCTTCTGTTTATGCAATCTCTAATGCAAGTAACTTTTAAAATATGAGTAATACCAAAGTGCAATACATGCTTATTTTAGAGAATGTATTATTTTGCATTAAAAAGTTTAAATGGGAAAGTCAACTAAATTTCACCACCCTTAGGTAGACACAGGTAACAGTTAGATGTTAAAGTATTTCTTTTTTATTTTTTACACAATGTTTGTATTAATATTCTTTTTTTAATATAAATTTATTTATTTTTATTTTTGGCTGCGTTGGGTCTTCTTTGCTGTGCACGGGCTTTCTCTAGTTGAGGCGAGCGGGGGCTACTCTTCGTTGCAGTGTGCAGGCTTCTCATTGAGGTGGCTTCTCTTGTGGAGCGTGGGCTTCAGTAGTTGTGATACATGGGCTCAGTAGTTGTGGCTCGCGGGCTCTAGAGCGCAAACTCAGTAGTTGTGGCACACGGACTTAGTTGCTCTGCGGCATTTGGGATCTTCCCGGACCAGGGTTCGTACCTGTGTCCCCTACATTGGTAGGCAGATTCTTAACCACTGTGCCACCAGGCAAACCCATGTACAACATTCTTGATGGCTGATTTTTCTTAATTTTTCAAAGACTGTGTTTCCCCCAAATTAAGAAAACACACACATGTTGAACCCACTTGCTCTCGTCAGAAAAGTTAAACAAACGCACAAACAACAAACAAAAGTTCTCCAAGAATGATGAGAGCTGTGACATCACAGTTATTTCCCAGCGTTCTCAAGTTCCAGTGGGTACATTTCCAGCAGTAAAGACCTTCAGAGTAAACAGTTTCTTTTTCTTTTCTGCTTGTTCTAGCTGGGAACCTTCCCTAGACATGAGCACATGTCTCCTTTTGAAATTGGAAAAGCCTGCATAATACCTAAAGGACATTCCAAGACCACAGTTGGAGAGCTACTGCTCAAAAAAAATCATTTTTACATGATTTAGTAAGAAAAGTGCCACAAAGCAAGTTGGGAAGAAAATATCTTAAGGGACTGAAATTTTTCTATTATTGTAGATCCCTGGATCTTGAATTTTCTTTTATTAAATATTTTAAGACGCATACATGCTTTTGTAGAAAAAAGAGGAGGAAAATGATATATATTTCTCTGTACCCTGTAGAATGATGATCAGGTTGGATAGCAACATATTCCAGGACACGGTAGTGTTTTTTGGCAGAAGAAGAAGCACTTAGAAAAATCAAAGACAATGCATTTATCCAGATATGAAAGTCTGCAGTCCCCCAGCCCTTATTTAAAGTGATAATTGCAGAGAAAATATAAATTGTTATTATGAAGTCTATGTAAAAATCATTCCCAGGCAAAATGATGTTGAAACATTTGCCTGATGAATGCAAATATTTTCTTTAGGGAAAGTATTAACAAATGATATAACATCATGCAGAACAAAATTTTAAAATTATAAATTAGATATAGCTAATAATTAATCTTTCTCTTTCTCATGAAAAAGGGGGAACAGGGAGAGTAGTCATCATTTTTGAGGATTAAAAATCACTCTTCCCCAATAAAAGTTTCTGCAGTTTCCCACATTGCCTAGTTTTAAAGGAGAAAAGAAGGAGAACCACCCAGAGAGCTCTTTGCCTATAACCAGATGTGCTGTTCAGCTGCTCTAATCCTCAAGTTCGAGGGAAGAACACAGGATGAATCCTTAACACATTTAAGAAATAAAATGTAATTTGGTTCATTAATCACGAAACTGAAATCTGCAGTTTCGCTACATGTATTTCAAAGGCTGAATCCCTTTTGACAAGAGAAGAAGAAAATAATATCACTGCACGTTTGACTGTTACGCGTCTGTTTTGGCTTCCCTCAGGGAAGAAGAGATTTTTCCGTGCGTGATCATTTTTTACTCAGAATATATGAAGTGTTATTTAAATTTATATCTTTTTTTCCTTTACCCTAACACTCTCCTTTCTCAGGGTGATGAGAATATCTGTTGTCTGCACTGTTTTGGATTTTTCTTTTGTGTGTGTGTGTGTTTGAAGATTCAGGGCTACCTTGCACAGCCAGGAAATTCCAGCTGTGCTTGGGTAAAGCCTTAAAAGTACAATTGTTTAAACTGAATTAATATACTCAGGCTGCTGGTTTGCTTAATTCTTTTCCCTTATTACTTGTATAAATTGATGCCTTACTTGTCTTAAAGGATTAATAACATTAATAATAGGAATGATAAAGTGAGATAAAATATGAAACTGCTTCACAAACTCTAAGAACATGTGCCAGTGCTATTATGTTTTATAAAGGCAGTTCTAAGAAGTAGGTAGGGGTAGCATAATTATTTTTGTTTTACAGATAAGAAAACTGTGGCTTGGAGAATTTTAGTGAGCTACTGTTGAGTGACTTGAATCTTGATCAGGAATCTCTCCTGATCCCATTTTAATTTTTTTCATTGTATCCCACCACCTTTGATGTCAACCAGATTCTTTTAGATACATTATTATCTAGAGAAACAACACTGAGTTAGGAAGAGGGACCCCAGCATGCCACTTCATGACACACTGCCGTGCTGCACAAATCTCTTTTAATTCCTCTGGTTCTTATTCTTCGTTATAAACTGGGCATATAACTTCATTATAAACTGCCCATCTTCCTCATGGGAATGTAGCAGGCCAAAAAGACATTGCATTTGTGAAAATATTTGAGAAATAAAGGGCTAAATTTATGTACATTAGTATACCATAAGGAATCAAATGAAGGCTTTTCTAAATTAAGTTATCAAATAAAGATAAAAAACAAGAATGTATTTCAATACATTTATATCCAATTCTCAAAAGCAAGAATACTTAATTTAGATTTAGGGGCACTAGGAGGTTCAAAGCATTTTACTTTGTTTTTAGACAAATCCATGTTAAATGATGGGTCTGCAATTTACTTTCTGGTTGACTTTAGACACGTCTCTGGGTCTTGATTTTCTCATCTAAAAACCTGACACATTAATATCTATCACACAGGTTTATTGTTTGGAATGATGAGATGATGTAAACAAAGACCCTGAATGCTTGCCCTTTCCCTGTTCTCTAATTCTACGACCTCTCCGACAAGTTCAGGCTCAGTTATGTATTCAATACGGTTTCCCAATCCATGCTGGAGGTCATTTAATGTCACTGAAATTAGGAATATTCCCATCCTCCAAAGTCACAGTCTTACAGCATGTCACTTACCGAGTGACTAGGGAGACATCCGTTTTTGATCAACAGTTCAGAGCTGATGCCTTAGGATTTTTAGTGACACTCCTAAGACCACACCATAAGTTCCTGGCAGAGCCAGGAGTCTGGCTCAGATGTTCCTGACTACGGTCACCTCTTTCAGGCCACCCTCCCCTTCTTTAGCATGAAACAGTATTGCACATCTTTTTAAACTTTGAGATGGGACCAACCTTTCATATTTCCACGTGCTTCATCCATCACTGAAGGCTTTATCGTGACTGAAGCAGACAAACACCCATCCCCAAGTTAGACACTGAATTGAATGGAGAATATATGACATATGCTTAGGCTACCAGCTGTCAAGACTTCTCATCCCAGACCTGACACAGCCAGTAAGTTTCCAGGAGACCAATCACGTTAAATTTTCTCTGTAGTATAATATCTCTAACATAGCACTGTCATACCACTCCTCTGAGATTTCTGTGGGGTTTACTTAATTTTTTTGTACATGAATAATACTAAGTTAAATGTGATTATATATAAAGTTGCCATTCTTTTGCCAACTTAGATTTCCTAACCAGTTGAGTAAGATAAACATTCTGTTCTCAGTTTGATATGTGACCTGCTTTCATATATATGGCTTTGAAATCTGATGAACCTGGAAGACATACAGACTGCATTTCTATATCATGAAGCATCCAGGACTCTTTATTTATTTTTTGCCAAGCAATTAACGATGAAATCTTCCTGGCATTTTTCTGTAATAGAACAGCATGGCTAATGCTTGTGGTGCATGTGGAGAAAATGGGTCACTGTGGGTGAGGCACTTTGAAGACGGTTTATTGCAAGACGTGTGCTAGCCGTCTAGAGAAGCAGGGTACCATGTATCTTCTGCACATGACAGATGAGAGGCAGATCATCTCTTAAACACGCTCAGTGGGTATTAGTCAGAGATTAGGAGCACAGCTTTGTTGGGAATATCAGTTCCAACATATGGAAAAGTGTTTGTGTGTTTGTTAAAAATGCTTTGTGTGCTTTACAGTGTTATGTAGTCTCTAATTGGGGGTGTAGATAACTGGGTTACTGCTTTCCTTTAGGGAGCATGGAGTCCTTCCTCATCCAGGAAAATTATGCTTTGGTCCTTATATTCTTCCTTTCTTTCTCCTATATATGTCTCTCCCATGTGCAGTTCATTTCTAATGATTTAGAGAAAAAGGATAAAGAGAAATAACAGGTAATCGGATTCTTTCTCTAATGCACTTGCAATCTAATCCTGTGTATCTTAAAGTGTGATCCCTAACTCACCCGCATGCATCAGAAAGAAGAACCTTAAAATGCAGATTCCAAGGCCCCACCCACACCCAGTGAATCAGAATCTACCAATCATGTGCATTCTAAATATCCTGGATGATTTTTATATACCGCAAAGTTTGAAAACACTGACGTACACCACTTTCTCTCATAGTCATTGGTGTTGAATGATGTTTCTTTGTGACATCCACTGTGTTTTACGTGTTCCATTGTTATTTAACTCTCCCTAAGTGTCAATCTTATCTTTTCAACCAGGTGTATAAAGTTTTGAAGACAAGGGCAGAGAGGCAGGTATTTTCTAACTTCAGAGTGCTTATCATGGTGCTTTTCATGTTGTAGATGGCTTAATAAAAAGCATTTATTAAATAAATGAATGCATGAACAAAGTGGGAGATAAAAAGAGCACACATAAAGCACTCACTAGGTGCCTGGCACTGTTTTAAACGCTTCACATAAAACAAAGAAAAACAGTTTGAGGCAATTATTGGGGGTTGTAAAATTCCTATGATAAATTTTCAGAGATTGTTATCTCAGCTCTTCTTCTAGAAGAAAAATGTTAAAGAAGGGGCAATCTATCACACAGATACTAATATTTGCAATTTCACTTTAGTTTTAAGTAAGTTTTCAGATGAAAGCATGCCACATTTAGAAAGTTATAGTTCAGTATTTTGTATCTTTTTTTTTTTTACAAAGTCCTTCCTTTCTGATGGTTGATAAAGTACAGTTTTTCTAATATTTATGCAATTTTGTGTACTTATCTTCTACATGGTCTGAGAAAGCCAAGTTTTAATTTACCCTTTTTTCAGACATTGACTGTGGGAAGGTTGTATTTTGAAATTTCAACATAACTTTTCCAAGTTTGCCATGTTTAGAGACAAATTTATTCCATTAGTGGGCACATACATTAGCTTGGCACATACTAAAGTTACATCTCAAATATCTCCTTTTAAGGTGTGTTCCAGGGCTTTTGCCCTAAATGGATTTTTCTGCTAAATATCAGGCTTAGCTTTTTTCTACTGAAGTATATCTAATTCATAGCTTGCCGTTCAAAGAGTGTGGAGGAGATGTGGATAGCCTCTTAAATGACAGACCATTCAGTTAAAAAGGAACTGCATTTAGAAAGTCAGGGTTAGTGTGATTTTAGAAAGCTCAGAGGAAGAGAACAAGAAAGGAGGACCTTTGCAGAGATGAGAAGGGGCAAAAAACAAGGGGAAAGCCTTTCCTGGAGTCATATCTGCAGCAGAGACCACTGCTGAGTTACAGGCCTCTAAGCTCATCTGGGATCCTTGGTGACCTAAACTTTGCTCTAGTGGTTTACGACATCACTGGCACCCCCTTAGTGGAATTACAACTTCATAATTTACAGTTAGCTGTTGTTTATTTTATATTTAATCATTTGTGGAGCATATTGGCAGTATACTCAGGGGAACTATGTGGTTGTGCTCCTGCAAATCTTGTTGCATAATTAAGTACGTAAGAAGTAATTCACCCAGTGTCATAACATCCCATATTTCAGGTCTTGCAGATGCTGGCCTTGGTTGTGATTGTCCTGAAAGTTAGCCCTGCTGACTCACCTTCTCAATGAGTTTTTCTTTGGGCTGAACAGTTACCAAAGACAGCTGGGCTTCCTGGTTTAAATACAGTTTTCTAAGTAGCAAGCATAATGCTTCCATAGAAAGATAATCCTCTATGTGATATTAACTTCTATGATGTAACTGTAAAATGTGTTTCTATTCCTATTAACCCAAAAGAATGTTAAATGTATCAATGATATAACAAAGAAGGTTCTTGAGTTAGCAAAGGGAATTTGGATTAGTCTCTATATTTCTCTGTGTTTGGCCCTGCGGCTCAGAGATGCTACCACTTATCTAATGTCTTTGGATCTTTCAATGGAGGAAGGGAGCTAAGGGAAAGAAATTAGGATTTATTGAGCACTCATCATGACCAGGTACTGTGCTGGGTGATTTATACTACTTAATACTGTTTAAATTTTCACAATAATGCTGAGTGGTAGATATTGTCATGCCCACTTTACAAATAGGGTTTTGAGACTCAGAAGGGGCAGAGCAACTTGCCTAAAGCCTCAAAGTTAATCCTGACAAAACCAGAACCTGTCTTGACACCTCTGGTAACCCATATTCTGTTATCCTATCACTTATCCTCCAGTGGCTAGAAAAGTGGAAGAAGATGATTGAGTTGAATGGCTTTTCTGTGACGTTTAGTCCGTGGAACACAGGACTCCTGTAACTGGGGTACTGGACTGTTCACTGGGCTTACAAGTTAAAAAATGCAAATAGTCCTTTAGAAAATTATAGTTTTGCGAAGAAAACCCCTCGTGTCACTGGATACTTCAATGACAGTCAAGCAGCAAAGTTGAGGTTAATTACAGGGCTCAGTGAACTTGACTGAAAGGGTGAGCTGAAGATAGTACCAGAGAAGAGATTAGGAGAGCCAGAGAGCTTTCCTCAAGATAAGGACTTGATTTTGATCATGGCTCTGACCTTGAACATGCCACCCAGCCCCTCTGAGCTATAATCCTCTCAAATAGAAAGCATATCGGTATAGTTTTTACAAGTCCATTGAAGATTAAATCAGGTATATATGGATCTTCTTTACCTTATCTCACGAGTGGTACACATCTTTTCAATTGTGTCAGGTCTAATACTGGATTAAATACTGGATTAAAATATTGAAACAAAATGACAGGTCCAAAATTTCTGGTTATATTCTTTCCTGCTATGGAAATGATTTTTTTTTATAGCAAAGAATAGGGTTTTATTTGAAAGAGTCAGTCTGATTTGGTTGTTTGGAATTGGAAATTCATTTTTCCAGATGCAATGTTATAAGTGGTGATTAGGGTCCCAGGAAGCCTCCAACAGACGAGTAAAAGTATGATATAGATGAACAGTAGTGATGATGGAGGCATCCAGTGGGCTGTGTCCTGGAAGGAATTGTCTCAGGGGCTCAATAGTGAGGAGGAAAGGGCTGTCTTTCCCTCTTTACTGGTATAGACCAGTGCTGGGAAAAGTTTAGAACTGGATGAATTTTATCTCTAGCAGCCTTCTTTAGCACTTACCCTCTGACCACCAATGTATGAATTCAGCCCTTCTCTCCTGGTGCTCTCATGTCATTTATGGTGTGGTCTCTTTGCCCGGTTTCTTTAAGAATGCGACTGAGGTTTTGGTGCCTCAATCATCCTTCCTGCTCACCCCTCTTCTTTCTTAGTTCCCAGTGATAAACACACAGACAGTAGTTTAATGGGAAATGATATACTGAATTTTCATCATCTGGACCAACACTCAATAAACCCCGGGCAGCCCAAGGCCCCATCTTCTGAGATTTGCTGATGAAACAAAGTTGGAGGCCTAAGTTTAAGTCTGTCATGATTGTGGAACAGACTCCCATTCCATTGTCTTTTCTGTTCCTCTCACTCATTTCCTCATGTTTGACAACTATGTTTTGAGTACCTGCTGTGTACCAGTCACTATTCTAGGTTTTGGGGATGAAGCAGTGAAAAAGACAAATTGTTTCTTCTCATAAACCTTACATTCTCCTGGGAAAGAAAGGTGATAAACCTGTACATAAACGAACAACTAGATAAATGATTCAATTACACATGATGCTAAGTCCTATAAAGGAAATGAACAGGATTATACGAGCAAGGATATAATGAAAGGAAGGAGCTAACCATGAGGAGATGAGAATAAAGAGCCTCTCAGGCAGTGGGAGTAAACAGCAAGTGCAAAGGCCCTATGACAGGTACAAACTTTTTTTTTTTTTTTTTTTTTTTTGCGGTACGCGGGCCTCTCACCGTTGTGGCGTCTCCCATTGCGGAGCACAGGCTCCGGATGCGCAGGCTCCGGACGCGCAGGCTCCGGACGCGCAGGCCCAGCGGCCATGGCTCACGGGCCCAGCCGCTCCGCGGCATGTGGGATCTTCCCGGATCGGGGCACAAACCCGTGTCTCCTGCATCGCCAGGCGGACTCTCAACCACTGCGCCACCAGGGAAGCCCTTCATTCCTTTTTTTTTGTTTTCTTTTGGCGGTACGTGGGCCTCTCACTGTTGTGGCCTCTCCCGCTGCGGAGCACAGGCTCCGGACGCGCAGGCTCAGCGGCCATGGCTCACGGGCCCAGCCGCTCCGCGGCATGTGGGATCTTCCCGGACCGGGGCACAAACCCGCGTGCCCTGCATCGGCAGGCGGACTCTCAACCACTGCGCCACCAGGGAAGCCCAACAGGTACAAACTTGATGGGTCCAAGGAACAGAAAGAAGGTCAGTGTGACTGGAAGATAGCAAATGATAGGAGTTTGGCAGATGAGATCATAGACATAAGTAGGGGCCGGGTGATAGTGACCTTGTCGGTCACAGTGAGGAGCTGGGCTTATATTCTACGTGTGATGGCAGTGGGAAGCCCGTGGAGAGATTTAAGCTGGGGAGTTTTGTAATCTGATTGATGAATTTAAGAGAACAATATGACTGCTATATGGAAAATAGATATTAGAGGGGAAAGGAGAAGCAATTAGGAGGTTATTGCAACAGGCCAGGTCGGGGGCGATGGTGTTTTGAACCAGCTGTATGGATGAAGAGCTGAGCATCGGTGGCATTCACCCAGACTGCGCTTACTATAGGGGCGTAGGAGGCTGATGGGAGCCAGCTGGCTTAGTAGATAAAAGAGGCCTCGCCTGGAGGACTGACCCCAGGTGCTTACTTTTCTTAGCCTCATCTTTTCTGTATTTCCTTAACCAGGTTTTCTCTCGAACTTGCAAGCCTTTTCTCAGGGAGCTCCCTGGAATCAGTTGACAAAGAAGAGGGAGTGGTTGGGTGCAGTGCAGTGTGAAATGTGGGCAATTTTTTTCTCGAGTTTGTGATTTGAAAAGTTTGAGCCTGTAATTCAGGTACTGCCTGTAATTTTCCCAGAAAGGAAGGATTCTGTTTTAAGTTTAAGTTCAAAAGCAGCCTCTTTGTAATTTAACAAAACATCAGAAAGTAGTGTTACTAACAACCACAATTCAGATACGTGATAACTGAAATGCCTTGAGACGTTCTTTGTATTTCCCCGGTTGGAGTTCCTCCCCTTTAGTGTGTGTGCATTAATGCAGTCAGAGGTCAGAAGCCAGTGAGGTCTTTTCTCCAAACAATGAAATAGTACGCAGAGTTCAGATGAGCTCAAATCAGAACATTTTACCTACCACTGGTCATCCAGCTAACAAGTATTTATTGTGTTCTGCACCATGTCAAGCACTTTGGAGGATACTAAAGATGCATATGACATAAGCTTTTGCCAAAAAAAGCCAATCATCTAATTGGTGAGATGAATCTACTACTGGCCCTCACATAGCTCACCTTCAGTGTAATTTTAACACGTCCAATCCTGAGATCACCAGTCCTCCATACCTTTCCTCCTCTTTTCCCCATCACTCAAGGGTACCTCGGGCTACCAGGTGGTGCCAGCTCAAACTTTCAACAGCAACTGCAGCTCCTTCCTGTCTCCTGTTCTACATGCCTGTTTCTTGGGGCAGACATCTTGTCTCACAGGGGCTTGATCAGACCTTTCCTTCCAGTTCTTTACAGATGGAATTTTCTATGACCTGGAAGTGATTCTAAACTGGAGGAAGAATTTCAAACATGTAAGAAACCACTAGTTGGAAAGAAGACACTTTGAATAGATACATCTTGCTCTTATTTATTTTTTATTTTTAAAAATTTTTATTGGAGTATAGTTGATTTACAATGTTGTATTAGTTTCAGATGTACAGCAAAGTGAATCAGTTATACATATATCTACTCTTTTTTAGATTCTTTTCCCATAGAGGCCATTACAGAGTGTTGAGCAGAGTTCCCTGTGCTATACAGTAGGTCCTTATTAGTTAGCTATTTTATATATAACAGGGTGTATATGTCAATCCTAATCTTCCAATTTATCCTCCCCCCCCTTACCCCCTGGTAACTACAAATATGTTTTCAACATCTCCTCTTGCTTTTAAAGAATATTTTGAACCTCCAGTACTTTAAGCATTGTGCAGCTTATAGTACCACGAGAGTTAAGAAATGCCTCATTATCTCATCTTCCTCAGCATTCTAAACCTTCTAACACTTCTCGTGATTTTCAAGTTATTTGGCAAATGATGTTATAGTCAGCGTAAATGTACAAGTATGCGATCAATTAAACAGACCACACAGAAAAGTTCAGTAGTTGGAAAGAAAAACTGGACTTCATATAAACTGAACCTTGGAACAAGATGACAGTCCCCTAACTTTGAGACTAGAATTCAGAGACAGTTTATTAATTTCTTAACACGGAATTTAGACAGTATTTTTCCTGAGGCTGAAATATTGGCTTTGCAACGGGGCTTATTTGAGGTTTTATTAGGCTTCTCATTTCTTCTGAGCTTCCACTAATGTCTTTATTAATGATCTGAAAAAAGGAGCAGAGGAAATTGGGTCAGGATAAATCATTTTACACCAGTGGTGGCTGGAACTAGCCCTGCACATCTCCTGATGCAGGGGGACACAGAGGACAGTGTGAGGTGGGGAAGCCCTGCAGCCTGACAAGGCTGGTCATAGTCAGCTCAGACCTGGGAAGGCTGGTCAAAGGGTAATTCAAGTCCTGACTAGTAGCTGACTAGGGAACAACTCAGCAGTTCTCAGAAGGCTGATTCCAAGCCAGAGGATTTATGGAGGCAATCTGCAAGACACAGTTAAGAGGGAAGATGATATGGGAATTACAGTGCTTTCATCCAGACTAGGAAGTTTAAAAAATATTTGTTTTGGTAGGTGAAGAATATGGAATTTGAAATCAGAACATCTAGATTTCAGTCCTGCCTACGTGTGCCACTCTTGGCCTCTATTACCCATCTGTAAAATGGAATGATAATGCATGCTTGATTTTTCTTTTTTTTTTTTTTTATGGAGTCTTGAAGGGGGCACAACATGGAAGAAAAGATGTATATGAGAAGAAACTAACACAACATTGTAAACGAACTATACCCTACTAAAAATTAAAAGAAAAAAGATGTATGTGGTTTGAGGTCTGATCAACACTACTATAAAACTCTAGTATAACAGAAGGGTAGCAAACTGCTAGGGAATCAGACGGTGGATTTTTCAAACTAGCGGGGATACATGAGGAAAGGCTTCCTGGAAAAAGCAGCATTTGAACGGGACTTGGGTGTAGTAGAGTTTTTTTACAAGTTGGAACATTGTGAGTTAAGAACAATATAAACACTAAGCAAGGAAATTTCAAATGGACATGGACCTGTTCAATCCCACAAGGACGCTTGCAAGCAGAAGGGTGAGGCCTGTGAATTTCCTTGGCAGTAGCTGACATTGCTTCACTCTGTTATAGTTAAAAATATAGACCCTCCGCCTCCAGGCTGTCAATCTAGGCACCTTTCACCAGCATTAAACTCACTTAAAAATGATTTGAAACAACATTACATTTAAAAAAAAAAAAAAAAGAGCCTGGTAGATTTTTAGTCAAGGGTACAAAAAACAAGTTGCTGTTTGTGTTCCAGATACTTTTTAAAAAATATGGTCTAGTGAGTGGAGAATGGCAGCTTGGAAAACATGCTGGCTTTTAGAGGACCAGAAAACCTAAGAGGGCAAAAGGGGGCAGCTCTGCATTTTATAACCCAGCTTTTCTTTAAAAGGAGCTATTGGAGACCCTGGAAAGGGGGGAAGGAGAGAAGTGGGGAAGAGAACTCATTCAAATAATCCCATGGTTTTCAGCAAGGTCAAAAGTCTGAGAGTTCTGTGTTGCCTTGGGGAGTGGGACTAAGGAAAATGTGACTTGGCAAGGTCAGCAATTTCTGACACTCATTCAAATTCTAGCCTTAGGAGGGTAGCTATTTGATGAGAACAGGGGAAGAAGTGGCATGAATAGATGACTTTTAACATCGGTAAGAGACAGGCAGCTGCAGCAGCTTGTGCGCTCAATTCCAGGAGAGACATTTCGAGAGCAAACAGCGTCACCTCTTAATCGCCTGCATATGGATTTCCCACTTGGTGGATTCTTTTAATGTCGATGGTTGCTGTCTCAAACTTGCACACTCCAGAGGTACTTCATTTCATTATCCCAGAGACTGCACGTTGAGAACCCAAAATCATCTGGAAACCAAACCTAGGCAAAAGTTGTTAGAAATGTATACCTCCTAGGTAAACGAAAACAAAGAAACTATATAATATTTTTCAGGGGTAAATACAGAAGGCTTCTGGACTACCTTTTGTTTTGGGGAGTGGAACTAACATTCTTTGAGTACCTTGTAAATGGTCATGGCTTGCTTCTCTCCATTAGTTAGAACAATCAATAATTGATTGGACACTTCCTCATCCCCACCCCAAATACAAGTCATTTAAGCGTTTTTTAATTAATACTAGGCTCTTTCCAGAGTGACACAAAGTTAAACAAAAAGCATAGTTTCTATGATATTAAGAGCTTCTTTTAGAAAGGTCACCTTGACCACTTAGGATTCTTTTTTTTTACAGGTCAGAATATTGTGAGTGAAGAACAATATAAACACTAAACAGGCAAATTTCAAACTCCATACGTGAAAGCTGGGTTTTATTTTTATTTATTTATTTTTTAATAAATTTATTTATTTTATCTTATTTATTGTTTCTGGCTGTGTTGGGTCTTCGTTGCGCGTGGGCTTTCTCTTGTTGCGGCGAAGGGGGAGCGACTCTTCGTTGCAGTGCGCGGGCTTCTCATTGTGGTGTCTTCTCTAGTTGCAGAGCGCGGGCTCTAGGGGCACGGGCTTCAGTAATTGTGGCACGTGGGCTCAGTAGTTGTGGCTCACGGGCTTAGCTGCTCCGCGGCATGTGGGATCTTCCCGGACCAGGGTTCGAACCCGTGTCCCCTGCATTGGCAGGCAGATTCTTAACCACTGTGCAACCAGGGAAGCCCTGGTTTTTAAATAGTGAGAAAGTGTTGGCGTCATACATTTACAGTCTGTTGCTATATTTGGTGAACAAGTCTGTGGGAAGTACTCATGGATATTAAACAAGGAGGACTCTTGGTCTACAAACCTTCCTCTCTCACCTCTTAAAGGAAATTTATTTGGATGTTCAGGGATGCTCCACAACTTCTGTGAATTCTTTCCTCTGTATGATGCTGTGCTAAGCCAACAGGAGAAGAGCTTTGCTCTGAGAGAGAGGCAGGGCCCACCGGCTAAGAATGTGGACTTAGTATAGCAGCCCATTCCCTCACTTCATGTTCTGCAGTTACTCTCTGAGCCCCACCTTCCTCTTCTCCAAAACGAGGAGTACAAAACCTCCCATATAGGGCTATTGTGAGCATCCAGTGAGATAATGTATTGAGCGTGGTTAGCGCTGTGCCTGGCATGTAGCAAATACTTGCAGAATGGAAGTTATTTTATAATAAGCACTTGATCCTTATTTTACAATTGAGCAGACACTGTGGAGTCCTTTATCACTCAGCCATAAAAACTGTGTGAATATTTCCTTGAAATATTTGTAAACATCTGGAAACAATTTAGTCCGAGGACACTTTAGGTAACTAAAGGGACTCATTCTTAAAATGAATATATAGTCTCAGGAGACTCTGGGGTCAGAGAGCAAGTGACCAAATACTTCTGCTCAATCCAGAAAGCTTTGTGGTGAGAGAGAGGGAAAAAGAAGTAGGGAGAAAGAGAACGGGGGGGGGGGGGGAGAGAAATAGATTTTGCTTAAAGCTAAGGATCAAGCATATTTGGTTTGAGAAGCAACATGTTGCTTATTCTATGATTTAAAAGTCAAAGCATCTAGGCTATATATCTATTTATTTGCTGAGTGACCTCTAAACCCAGTGGAGTACCTCTCTAAAAATTATTATTGTTATTATTATAATTAAATCTATTCACCTAGAGATCTTGGGAGATAAAGCCTAGAACTGCCCGCTGAATTTGGACCTCGAAGCGGTGTAAAATTACTCGAGGGAAACATCAGCACTCAGAGTACAACGTGGATCAGAAAAATGTAATGTTACACAGTGTAAAGAGATATCTGTGGAATTGGGCTATACTTGCAAAAATGGAGGTATTTGGGTTTTTTTCTACTTTTCTTAGACGTTGCCTTTTTTTTTAACCAATCCATTTGAAAAAGCAATTGGCTTTTTAAATTTTGCTCTTAAAGATAACACAAAGCCAGGTGTGTTTTGAGGGTTCCCAACTTTTAGCCCTTCAAAATTAATTTCAGATTCATGCTCTGGATAATCTAGACTTTAGAAATTTATTTAGTTGTAAAATTTTATTCAAAAAATTCTGGGCATTCTTATTTAGCCACATAAGGACATTTATATAAACTTCCTACTCTTTTCTGACTATATCGTTTCATAAAGAAAAGGATACTATAACACCAAAATAATAAAATGACTATAATCTCAGAATAAAACTTATGAGTGCACTTAACTTATGAAGAAACTCGCTGCTTTGTACTTATTTCCTCCCCGTTTTATATTGGAACCTTGAAAGATTTGTTCTGAGGACTGTTGACTAGGAATCTCTGATCTAGGTATTTTTTGCCTCCTATATCTTCACTATATAATTGCTGATTTTGTTATTGAAACTCATTTGATGATTTCGTGATGACCCTAGTTCAAGTAAAATTCATATTCTTTAGCTATGCATTTTCAGTTCTTAGTTCTGTGACAATAAAATTATCATCAATATGCCTTAACAACCAATTACATATTTAAAACCAGATGAAAGATAATCTGAATAAAAAGTAGACATTTGAGACTTTTTTTCAGGAATTATTGATTTGAAGCTGTACTCAATCCATCAGGATCTATTTTTTCCTTATCCACTGGTACCCAAGTTCAGATTCCCCAGCTTCTTAGGGACAGTGATAGGAAAACTTGACTAATTTTCAGTTATTTCAAAACACCTAATGAAAATATATGTCTACTCTCTACAGACAAAGAAAAAACTTTACGGTTTCTTGATTGGATTGATATTAAGTTACTGTCACTCTGTGGAACATTGTATATAGCTCTTAGAATATAGTAGGGACTTATTAAAGAGCTGATTGAACACATAATGAATGATGATATTCCTGGCTATCACAGGCTAAACGACACCTTAGACTGACAATTTTGAGTTTACTTAATGAAAATAACAAATGATAGTTTATTTTCCAGTAAGGTTTTTAAAACATGGAATCTGTGGTGGGGGGAAGGTAGTCCATGGAACTGAAAAGATTGACAGCATTCTTTTCTTGTGTGAAGATGTGAGTGGAAACAGGCTGTGCTTTGAGGGAGTTTTGTGCACTTAATCTTTATGTTTGTGACCAGAAGTCTATGCCAAGAAGCATGTGATTTTTTTAAACTTTCAGTATATGATTCTAATGTCCTGATATTTATCAGCTCAAAAAAAATCCTTTTCATTTCTTAGATATTTTTCTTGCTTTCGGACACCAGGTGGCGATATGAGGTGAGATGTGGGGAGCTTGGGGCCCTGAGGCTGGATTATGTCACAAGACAGATAAATTTAAAAAGGGAAGGCGTTTTAACGATTTGGCTGTATTTTGGCTGAGAAAGGCTAGGTTGGCATTCATCATCTGTATGAAACACTTTTCTCACCAGATTTCAGGCAATATTTCACTTGGAAAATTCAGGAGCTACCAGAAGGTCTGTAGCTTCTGCTAGTCTTTTCTTTTTTTTTTTTTCCCGATACGGGGGCCTCTCACTGCTGTGGCCTCTCCTGTTGCGGAGCACAGGCTCCGGACGCGCAGGCTTAGCGGCCATGGCTCACGGGCCCAGCCGCTCTGCGGTATGTGGGATCTTCCTAGACCGGGGCACGAACCCGTGTCCCCTGCATCGGCAGGCGGACTCTCAACCACTGCGCCACCAGGGAAGTCCTCTGCTAGCCATTTTTGATTAGTATTTCATAATATACAAGACCTGCCCTCCTCCCATCTCTCACATTCATTCAACATTTACAGAGTACCTACAGTGTTGCACGCACTGTTATAAGCACTAGAAATATTGTGTTGTATAATAAGGTCTGGGCCCTGCCCCCTAGGACCGCATAGCTTAGAAGAGGCAGACATATGAGTCCTAAATCAGCAACATGTCATGGATTCTAGGATGGAGTCAGGATCAAGGCAGGATAAAGAAGAGTCACAAAGGATGAAGTTGTCAACCAAATAAATGGCTAAGGAAGAACTACATGGAAGATGCGAACTTTGGGCTGAATAATGAAAGATGAACAGATGTTAATCACTTAGAACGGATTGGGGGAAGGGAATTCCCTTTATACATAACAGTCCATTTTGCCACCACAGACAGTTCAAGTATGTGTGGTATGTGCAAGAAAAGTTGGTTGGGTCTTAGCAGTTAATCATAGTCATACCCAAAAGCAAACTTGGTAGTTAACATTAGTAACCTAGTTTTTGGATTTGAAAATGTGAGAGAATACACTGTTGGCAAAACCCGCCACCTCCTCCTATATATGAGAATTTTTGTGATAAGAGTAATTGTAATATAAATTGGGTTTAAACATTCAAATGTTTTTACGGGGTCAGGATGGTTTAAATATGGGCCACCTGGATTTTGTGTCAGAAAGGTCTGGACGTGTGATTCTTGGAAGAGTTTGAATAAAAAAAATTTAGAAACTATTCAGAGAGTCGGAAATTTCAGAAGATGTAAGAGCCTGGAGAGAGAATAGTAAGTTGGCTTGATGCAAGCACTGCCATTGGGGTCAGAACCAGGGACTGCAGGGATTGATCAGAGATAGTCCATTAGAAAAGGTTTGATTGCAGGGAGAAGGTACTAATGGTTTTGTCTGGGCAGACAGAAAGAATTTAGAGAGGATAATGTGATGAAAAAGATGCCTGCTTGACAAAATTTGGGGATGGATAATAGCACTAGTTTGGGTTTCAGATGGCTGTGGAGAGAGTCAGATAATCCGTTCAAGTGAGAGACATGTTTTGTTCCCCACTATTTTTCCAATGCCCATCACAGACCTGGGAAATTGTTCCTCAAAAAACATTTGTTGAATAAATGAAATAAAGCAGATGGGTTGGGTGACAGCAAGCAGACTCAGATTGGGTTAAAAAATGTTTATTAGCCAATTTAGGCATGAAATATAAAGTAATGTCTTAGACATTGCCAATGGGTTTAATCAGGTCAAATTTAACCCAAGTAATGAGAACAAACTTGTTTTTATAGAGTTGCCATTCAAATGAATTCTGACTTCGAGAAGAAATTACATTCATTTCTTCCTTCTTTCTTCTTCCCTTCCTCCCTCTTTCCTTCCCTCCTTCCGTCCCTCCCTCCCTTCTTTCCTTCTTTCCTTTTTTTTTCTTTCTCATGTTTTTGCTATTATTTCAGGTACATTGAATTATTTTGTTTTCCCCAGTTCCCATCTTTTCTTCCTCTCTCCTTCTTTTTCTCTCCCTTTTCTTCTTTTTCTCCCCCCTTTCTTCTGCATTCCCTCCCCCACCCTTCCTTTTCTCCTCCTCTCCTTCCTCCTTCCCCCTTCTCCTTCCTCTCCCTCTTTTTCCTCCCCTATTCTTGTGTGAGTGACAAACATAGAATTGAAAATAAATAAACTAAAGGAGCACAGCCCCAAGGGTTTAATGTAAAATGGAAATATTTTAACCCTTGTGCTCTGGTGGCTGACAGAGTTCTAGCTGCAGGTTTCAGCAGACCACTCGACCTTCTGTTGGGGTGGGGGAAGCAATGCCTTATTACAGCACTTAAACCTACCTTATTGTAACATTAATTCAAGAAATATTTAATGCGCCAACATATGTACATGGTACTGTGTTAAGCACTCTGAGAACACAAAGTTCTTTGTCCCTCAAGAAACTTGAGTTGATGGATGGGTCTAGAATCTAGGCTCTAGATTAGATAAACACAAAATAAATATAATATTAAATGGAAAGTGATGTTACAAGAGAGGAACAAATTATTTGATACAGGAGTTATTTTTATCTTGGAAGTCCAAAATTGGAGTAGGATTTATATTTCTGGGAAAGAATACGCATTTATATTAATGATTGTCCAAGATCAGGAAGTTCTTCCTAATAACTGACAATCTTTATGGGTTAAAAATCTAATTATTCTTCCATAGTTTCAATATTTCTGATTAAATTCTTAATTTGAAGGGTTTAACTCAAGAGAAGAGCCTTAAAAATCCCAATAAGTGGTGTTAGTAAGACTGTTGGAATATTCTTCCTTGATTCATTGTTGAATTATATATTAGAATGTAGCTAACTTTCTAGAATGTAGTTAAAAGATAACCTTACATTATTATTATAACCCTACATTATAATGAGCATTATAACCTTATTATTATTATTAAGTTATGCATTACATGTATCTGATGAAAAATCAAAGCTGATTTTATTTCAGGTTGTTAGTATTCTCTTATTATTTAAGAATTAGATTTGTCCTAGTTGTGGAATCATTGTTTTTCAAGATAAAAAATGATAGTCTGTGACAAGGATTGAGGATTTAAATGGGTTCAGTAGAGAACTTTCATGGAAATAAGTTAAAGGAATCTTTAACTAATTAATTCCCCACCACCACCCAACACACACTCACCCCTACCTCTCTTACATTTTTCTGCATTTGGGGCTTTTGGAATTTGTATATCATCAAAAAGCCTTACCTTCTGCAGAAAGCCCTTGACCTTGAGGTACCTTGGGAAACTTTAGGAGCTTGCTTAATCCTATATGTATTCCAGGCAAATTTTGACAGCCTTATTGCTTTTCATCATTAAGTGATCCTGGAACTTTTCCTAAATAGTTGGGCATATTAACACCAGCATCTTGATTCATTTCCAACCCAACCTTCAATTTATTCCACTTAGGCTAGTCATAGCATTCTTCCCTGCTCCTTCTGTGACCTAAGCCATTTGGGAGAACAGTGTGTGCTGTTAATATGTGTAGAGTTCTCAGGAGACAGAAGCAATAGAAAAGCCAAATAGCATGGTTTTGTTATTATTACTAATCACGGGGCTCTACCTCAAAGGAACGAGGGTGAGAAAAGATGAAATAGCATTGATAAATGACTTGCACAATAAAATATGCTGTAGAAAAGTTCTAAATATTACTATAAAGAGTGGAGACAGCATGCAAATGTGATTAAGGAGGTGGGGCCAGAGGGCAAAAGCTGGAATATGGGTGCACTTAGGGTCAACAAGACTGATTTCTGCTATGATGTAACTTCCCGCACATACCAATCTCAGAGTCATGTTTTCAGGAAACAGGATATTTGATATGACAGCAGTGCCTTACTTACGAAGGGGACCAGGAAAGAACAACAGTTAACTTTCTTGCTGGGCTGTGATACCCCTCTTCCCCTACCCCTAACCCCCACTAAATTCAACAATTACCATTGTAAATAATTTAAAAATTGGTGTTGCTAGGTAGAACTTGCTCAGCCAGACTCTTAAAAGGAGAACTTTTAGGAATGAGACGTTTGATAGTACAGTTGGTATGATGGAGGATGGGTAATGGGGTTGATGGGGCCATTTATTACCTGGAATTTCTTGGAAATTGAATTAAAAAGACGAGAAGATCAGACCTTGAATTGGACTAAATTTTGAGATGAGACAATCAGAAATCTGATAAGATTGGAGGAAAGTGAGATGTATCAGTAGTAGCAAAGAAACAAGTCTACATAGTATAAATTGCAGGTGAGTTTTTGTCTACAAAATAAAATGGTTGGGAGTAATAATTCCATTTTGTTTCAAACATTTGATTCCTAATTTCCATGTTTTCTGCCTGTGAGAAGCGGGAATAGTATTGTTCACCACACACAGATACCATAGAGTTTTAGGTAAAAAAACTTTGCAGTTTTTTTGGAAGAAGGTTGCCGCCACAAAGGATGTTACTACCACATACTTTGGTTTCTAGGTGCAAATGTGTCCAAAATCCCAGGTGCAAATGTATCCAGATTTCAGCACCACAAGGTTTTAGTTTCTCACTTGTGTTTGTTGTAGTCCCTGCCAACAAATGAAACATAGTAAAGAGGTTGGGTCAATTTCTAAAACGAATTAAGGAGAAAACGGTAACTTACAGAATCTCTGAACTCACAGTTGAAAGAGAGTTTATAAGTGACTGAATCAAACCTATTCTGGAATCTGGAATTCCTCCTCTGGTATTCCTGGATTAAAAAAAATCCAGGGCTTGTTTAGTGGTTTTCACAGCTAAGGAGTGCACTATCTCACAGAACAGCTGTTTTCTTTGTAGGGTGGAAATTATCTTTATAAAATTTATATGAAAATTTTGTACATGTACATGCTTGTGTGCATGTATTATACATATGCCCATTTAGAAGAGGCATATTCCCTATATAACTTCATTTTCTTATTCAAAAGCTAGTCACATGGGCTAAAAAGTGTGAGCATATTTATGGGGAAAATAAGAGAACTGGAATAGTGCTTAAAAACTGGGAAATGTGCCCGCAGTATTTACCACTCTTTTAAGAAAGCATATTTAGGCTTTTAGTACCAAGCACATCTTTTTATTAACTCAGGAACTTCTACTATTTCACAATGAAAGCAGACTGTAAATAAAACGTTACTGATTTTTTTTTTCCTTTTCCTGTAGTAACCAAATGCTTTCAGCCACTGGAGTCTAATGAATAACAGCTGTGCTTGAAGTGTTTCTATAGATAAAAAATTTTAAGTATGATAACATCTAAGGATTTTTTGTTGTTGTCAGAATAACAATAGATGCGGGAAACTAAGTGGTGACTAAGGGCATCAGTTCTTCTAATTTGTCATTCAGCCTCTTCGTGAAGTAAATTAGGAACTGGCAGAGTCTAAGAATGCAGTGCATTGGGAGAGAGGCCGGGGCTCTCTGAATCTGCATGTAGTTGCAAGAACTTGCAATGGAAGAGTCTAGTTCACCCACTGGGATGTCTTTGGTGGCCTGATTTACAAGATATCTGATATTAGAATGGCTAAATGCAATAACTCTACCCCCATGGACGGTTAGAGCTACAAGGGTCTGGAGAGGGCATCCTTCCAAACCTCTTATTTGCAAAATGAGGAATCTGAGGTGACTTACACAAGATCAGGTCGCTGGTGGCAGAACTGTGTCTGCAACTGGAGCGCCTATTTAATGCCCATTAGGTTCCACCAGTGGCTTTTCCAAAGCTGCCTTCTGGTTGTAACCACTCAAAATAAGATGCTATATAAATACTACATACCTAAATATTCAATCAATTGTCCCCCGCCCCCCGCCACCTTTTAGCGAAACCTTTCAGGAATATATTTGACGCTAGTGTCATGTGTCTGTTCACATACGCTTAGTGAAGGAATATTTGTCTTTGGGTGGAAAGGTCATTCTTTCATGCTGGGAATATGTACATGCATGAGATTCTCAGCCACAGTTAGATAGAGGAGAATATTTCCTTCTTCAGAGTCAGGATCAGAAGCCTTTATACTGCCAGCTGTGCTTGAGTTCTTTTCACTTGGACATATCAACTCCCAGTCAATTATATTTCCTATTAGTTCAAATCATTTCCTATCATAATATTGTAATACTTATATTCAATACTACATAATATTGTAATACTTCAATTAAAAAATAAATAAAAATAAAAAACTCAAAAAGGAAAGTAGAGACTATTGCCACCAACATTTTTGGATTTGTATGCTGGCAAGAGTCAAACATCAAAGAAATTTTGCTGCAAAGCTTTTAGATTTGGATTGTGTTTAAAAAAAGAGAGCCACTAAAGTAGTGCTGGTTCGTTATTTTAAAATATTAAATCTGCAACACATAATCAGTGATTTGATTAATAGTGGCTAATAATTACGGATGTGCTTTTTTGCTCTATTCAGTGAGGAATCATTTTTAAAGTCTTTATGTGTGAACTTATAGCCTCATATTGGCATTAGATATTATAAGAATAATAGTTACTGATAAATAATAAAAAGAAAACATAAAACTAGATGCATTTAAGGTCCTGAAACTATTTTATTTGTTTACTTGATCTTTTATTTTTTTTAAATAAAATGCATATATATTCAAGGTAAAAAAAAAAATCACTTCCTGTTAGTTCCTGTTAGAAAGTCACACCTCCAGTCAACAAGAAATCTATAAGAGGTATGAAATCACACCTTTCCCTCCAGCTATCCTAACTGCGTCTTCTCTTTTCACTTCTTTTCCTGGATATGCTCTTTTTTGCTCTATTCTCTGGGCCCTTATCTGGAACCCCAGTTGATGTAATGTAGCATAGGCTTAGAGCGATTTAGGATGATTTTTCTGGGACCTTCCAGATGTTCAGTGTGGAGAAATAAAATATAGACGTGCTTCCCTCTAGACTTCAACATAAAAGGCTTGAGCTTTTAGCTTCCTCTCCCTGTAGTGGTACGTGTCCAAAATCCAGCACAAAAGAGAGACAGAGAGCATCCACACCTCACATCTGCACGGGTCACTCATGCAAGGTGCCAGCTAGGCAGGAGCAAAGGAGAGAGTGACACATGAAAAGTCCCAGGGCCACATGACAGTAAGACCAGCCTGGCATGCTTTTCTAGAGCGATTTGGAAACTCAGCGGGAAGGGTGCTTAATGCATTATTAGTCATGGCCAGCGGTGACCTGTCTGTATTAGAGAAAAAGAGGCAAACTTGGCTCTCAATATCATATTTTTTGTCTTACTTTGCCTGTTCCCTAGTGTGCAGTTCTCAGAGAGGAATGTGCCATAGTATTCCAATGGTTATGAAAAGATAGCATAAGTACAGCTGGCAGTCCGGAAAGGATGTGGTTAAGATATAAGCCACTTGAAGTTCTTTATAAGTAAAAATACCTCACTTAATGGCTCTTTTTTTGTTTTTTTAACATCTTTATTGGAGTATAATTGCTTTACAATGGTGTGTTAGTTTCTGCTTTATAACAAAGTGAATCAGTTATACATATACATATGTTCCCATATCTCTTCCCTCTTGCGTCTCCCTCCCTCCCACCCTCCCTATCCCACCCCTCCAGGTGGTCACAAAGCACCGAGCTGATCTCCCTGTGCTGTGCGGCTGCTTCCCACTAGCTATCTGTTTTACGTTTGGTAGTGTATATATGTCCATGCCACTCTCTCACTTTGTCCCAGCTTACCCTTCCCCCTCCCCATATCCTCAAGTCCATTCTCTAGGAGGTCTGTGTCTTTATTCCTGTCTTGCCCCTAGTTTCTTCAGAACCTTTTTTTTTCTTTTTAGATACCATATACATGGATTAGCACACAATATTTGTTTTTGTTTTTCTCACTTCACTCTGTATGACACACTCTAGGTCCATCCACCTCACTACAAATAACTCAATTTTATTTCTTTTTATGGCTGAGTAATATTCCATTGTATATATGTGCCACATCTTCTTTATCCATTCATCTGTTGATGGACACTTAGGTTGCTTCCATGTCCTGGCTATTGTAAATACAGCTGCAATGAACATTTTGGTACATGACTCTTTTTGAATTATGGTTTTCTCAGGGTCTATGCCCAGTAGTGGGATTTCTGGGTCATGTGATAGTTCTATTTTTAGTTTTTTAAGGAACCTCCATACTGTTCTCCACAGTGGCTGTATCAATTTACATTCCCACCAACAGTGCAAGAGTGTTCCCTTTTCTCCACACCGTCTCCAGCATTTATTGTTTCTAGATTTTTTGATGATGGCCATTCTGACTGGTGTGAGATGGTATCTCATTGTAGTTTTGATTTGCATTTCTCTAATGATTAATGATGTTGAGTATTCTTTCATGTGTTTGTTGACAGTCTGTATATCTTCTTTGGAGAAATGTCTGTTTAAGTCTTCTGCCCATTTTTGGATTGGGTTGTTTGTTTTTTTGATATTGAGCTGCTCTTATGATTCAATTTTCCAGTTAAAAAAGGGCAAAGAACACATTTTGCCATTTGTGCTAGAGATTAGTATCTCTTTATTTACATGCAAATTACTTTAAAAACTAGGAAAACCTATAAAATCTTAAATATTCCACACCAGGGACTCAAACTAAGAGTCTTTGTCAAATAAAATGAATTCTCTGAGATCTGCTTTGAGCAACTTTCTTTGCATCTAAGCACAGCCTCTCTTAGAGGAAGGAAATAGTAAAGTTCTCACAGGGAGAGAAAACGTTTACCACTCAGTAAAAATCCTGGGGCCTCGCTGTATGAAAGCTTTAATTTAGCTCGGCTCACTCCTCCATGAGTTAATTTAGAGCACTAATAAATGGAGATTATTTTTGGACTGAGAATCTGCCTGGTACATTCTTTGAACCTAATAGAGCTAAATAAAGCCATCCAAACTCCTGTGATTTTTGGAGGAGGTCACCCACAAGTGATAGCCCTGTGATAGTTTTTATGAACATAGCAGACCAAATGTGAAGGAACATGCTCTAATCTGGAGCGATTAGGAGCCTCATATATGAATAGACCCGCTTCTTAAACCCACATTAACTGGGAAAGATATGGAATGTGAATGTGCAAGTGTGCCTGAGTGTGCACGCACACACACACACACACATATCAGTGCAGGAGGCAGCAAGGAGAAAGGGAAAGCACATAGGCCTAGAAGTAGAATAAACCGTGTCTCAGCTTTGGCTGTGGTACCTACCCGGTTTCCATTGGGCAAATCACTTAATCTCTTTAAGACTCAGTTACTTTATTGTAAAAATGGGAACAGTCAAAAGGTTATCATATTGGATGTGAAAAGTATATACATTCACAATCACCTTGCAAGCCTAATATTTTAGTTTTGATTTTTTTCCTTGCCTGTACCTTTTCTGTTTTTTTCTCATAATAAATGTAAGACAAGCTCATCATAGAAAATTAAAGAAGAGTATAGAAAAAAACAATATGAGAAAAATATCTATTATTGCATCACTCAGAGGTAAATACTCTTAACACTTTGATTTATCTCCTTCCAGTCTTTTTTTGCTGAATAGTGTTTCACACAGTTAAGAATATACCAGATGTATAACTTTCATTCGTATATATATGGATATATGTGTTCACAAGCGTTCTTTCGTAACATTAAAAAGGCTTTATAAACGCAAATCTTAATACTGCATATTCCCCCTCCTCATCTTTATCAGCATTATTGCCAACAGCATCATTATCTTCGTTTACTGATCACTATATACTAAACAAAAAATAAGTGGTTTACATATATTCTGTTATTTTACTTCCTTCTGATAGAATACCGATGTTTGTATACTGAGACAAATATAGTCAATAAAAGCAAAATATTGGAGGGAATAATAATATTAATCTGTAAGCCTCTGAGAGAAACTCCAGGACCATTGAAATTAAATTAACTGGCAACAAGGTGATAGTAATACTGACAATGACCTCATACTTCTCTGGAAAGTTAAATCTAAATAAAGATATACACATATGTTTCTTGAAAAAGAGATGTCGTACCACATATATGCACTTGAGACTAAATTTTTTTCTAATTTTAAAGTCTGGAAAACAAAGCATCTCTTTGTTTTTCTGTTCCTAAGGAATGAAATCATTTAAAGATGGTTTAATGCCTCAGTGAAATGCAAAAAGGCTTCTTCCGAGAATACATAGGCACCATTCAGGGTTTGGGAGGGTGTTTTAGAATCACAGTAGAGGCCTTTTGCTTATTAAAATTCACTATTTTTCTGACCAGTTAGCCTCTAAATGAAGCAGCTGAGAGGAATAAGACCATATTATTTCTTTAGTTTTCAGAAACCAATCTTGTCATTTCCATTTTTATCAACAGAGCTCATTCAGAGCAGAATTGGAGCAAAGTTGCTGCTGACTTGATTTGGCCAAAGGTTCTTAAGTAAGGCCTTTCACAACCATTGCATCCTTTTGCTGAAAGCTTGCTGGTGAAGGGAGAGAGTGCAAGAGATGGGAGAGTCAGCCTTTAAAAGTGAAGAGGGTGGGCGAGGAAGGGTCGAGGGGGGTCTCTGGGGAAGGGGCTCTTGGTGTTTAATGTTCTAATCCTCCCTTCAGAGTGGCCCACTGGCCGCCAAGGCTGGTGTTATCCTGTGTTCAGTGTTGATGGTCTGTAATCCTTTGTCAGAGTAATTGATGGTGAAGTCTGCACTTTTGCAGCTAATGATAAATAGGGCTTTTAAAGGTTATAATTTCTTGTTTAACTGATGCCAGTTGCAAATACTTTGTGCTGAGGAATAATTTCTCTCTGCCAAATAAAATATAGTGGAAGTCTGGGGCGTGTTTTTCAGCTTATTGTTAATCACAGCTTGCCTGACAGAGCACTTTCTATGCAGGAGATAAATGCTCAGGCCGTCTGGCTGCCAATTTCGGTACAGAAAGGACTTTTCTTGTGGAAAAAGCTTTTCTGTTTCTCCAGCAAACATTAATAAGGCTTGTTTATTTTTATTTTTTTTTACTTCTGATTTTTATTCTTGTATAAAACACTTCCAGAGGGCTAAATGTTTAGTTCCTTGAAAAGAGAGGGATTCTTTGAGTTTCTGAATGTGTCTCACTTCTTTCTCTGTTCCATTCTGGAGCCGTGGTGCACACATAGCTCCGCCAGATAAATGGCAAGAAGGCAACTTTCTCAATTCACGGAAAACTGAATTATGAGCAATGGGGTTGGGGGTGAGGATCTTGAGGGGGTCTGCCCATTTCAAGACTGAAGGAAAAGTTAGAGTAAAAAGGGCTGGAGAATGGCAAAGAGAAGAGAAGTAAGGGTTCCTGTGGGCTCAGAAGGAGACAGGCTTGCTTGGATTTGAATTGCACAAAGCAACACAAAAATACGGTGAGAAATGCCAGTTTGCCTCAAAGTACAAATGCATGCACTTCTGGGGTTTTCATATATATATAATTATACATAAAATATACCGATAGAGTTAGCAATTTTAAAATACCCTGTGGTCAATATTTTGTCATATCTGATATTATATTTTTGGAAATTTTCTTTCTTTTCTTTAATAAATCAAGTTGCTTAAAGTGAGACTCCTCAGGAGCCTGGGAAGTTCAGTAGGTCTCAGGTGGAATGTTGGAGGGTGGAGGCAATACCAGGTAGTATAGAGCCTTTGATGGGTTGTGTTACTGCAGGTTCCTAGTGGAGGGGTGCGTGGACTTTTTGGATATACATTTGGACCATTTGGAAAGTCCTTCAGAGTTCTGCCATGCAGTAAAAAATTTCACTTCTTCATGTCCTGAATTTGTACTTTGAATCTTTTGTAACTCAGATACACATATACTTAATAGATTGAAAGAAAGATCAGCAGGGAAGTTAAAAACAGGTACATACCAGAGAGATAGAGAGAGATGATGGACAGAGATATTATGGTAGAATTTTAAGAATCAGAGATGCCTAAAGCATCCTGAGCATTAAAAGCAGCAGGATGGGCCACATTATTAGTACTGACTTTTTGAATATATAAAGTGTCGATGTTTGCCTCACGCCCAGCCAAAACCACACTCTATGCAATTAGCAGGATGCTATCTGAAAGGCAAAACTGCTCCTGTCACCCACTCCCCTGCTGAAAAATTCATTACTGACTCCCCTGCGCTAAAGGATGAAGTCCAAATGCATGTTTTAGGAGGCCCTCCACCATCTGGCCCTGCTTTCCCTACAGCTCCATCTTTCTCCTCTTCTCAAAGATCCCAGTGCTCAGCTTCAGCAACACAGGAAGGTCAAGATCATATCACTTGCCAGCCCTGCCTTCTTGAGATGTCTACTTTTCCGAAACTCTGAAATTAGGGCAATGACATGCTCCTTCATGGGGCTGGAATGAGGAATAAATGAAGTGAAAATCCTCTATTAGGAATGAGTAATACTGCTTTCTATAACTTTGCTCCATCCATTACAAGCAGTCATCCCCCCCCGGTCAAAGTGTAATTTTTTTCCTTGAAAATCCAGTGCAATTTGTTTCTCCTTTTCTGTGATTTTTTTTTTTTTTTTTTTTTTTTTTTTTTGCTTTTCGTGGGCCTTTTATTTTTGTGGCCTCTCCCGTTGCGGAGCACAGGCTCCGGACACGCAGGCTCAGCGGCCATGGCTCAAGGGCCCAGCCGCTCCGCGGCATGTGGGATCCTCCCGGACCAGGGCACAAACCCGTGTCCCCTGCATCTGCAGGCAGACTCTCGACCACTGCGCCACCAGGGAAGCCCTGTCTTTTTTTTCATCTGTTAAGATGCAGTTGATCCCTCCGTTGTTCCACAGCTTTGCAGTGTATGCCTCCGTTATTTTACTTAGCTCATTTTTTTTGGAAGTTACCTATTTATAGATCTGTTTTTCTCACTAACCTGTGAGCTCCTTGTGGGGGTGAAGGCCATTGACCTTTCATACTCACCAGCCCCTAGGTGTTCAGTAAACACATGTCACATTGAATAGAAAGAAAACACAAGATAGGAAACCTGAACTGATTCATTATTGCAACTTTATTTTAATTCCATGGTTTAAAGGCTCGTATACACCTTGGGCATGAACTCAGTTTAATTTGTGGGCTACTGATCATTCCATCTCTACTCAGGCCAAATGCTTTGCTTGCTTTGTTCAAGAATCGCTCATTTGTCAGACTCCCCCTGTGGAGTTGGTCTGTGTGTGAGGTGCGTGTGAGGGAAAAGCAGAGGCACATTTCTGCTAACAAATGTAGTTTCCATCACAAAAGAACTAAAAAGAGAACTACCCAACTTAATTTCTTAGTGGGGCTCACCGGATCCTTAAATTGAGGTGCTTATCTACGTTCACATCAGACGATATTGAATTTTGCTGGTTTTTCTCATGTTTTCCGTTGTTCTATCTCATGAGCACCCTCTGAAGGATAAACACTTAAATTTTTAATTTTATTTTGATAGCACTTAAGGCAAAGACAGTATAATATGGTTCTTCCATAAATGGCAATAGTAGAGTATTGCAAACAACGTGGGGATTCCAGAAAGCTGAGGTCGCGGCACTTCAGTGATTGATGATGCTGAGTGTAACGGATGGGTACTAGGTCTGTGCAATTATCTTGTTCCCACTGGCCTTGTGCATAATCGGATTTATGCTCCCATGATTCTGGGAAGAATTTGTAACGAGTTGATCAGGAGAAGAATAGAAACATCTTGTAGGCTGTAACTTCAGTGTTTAACATTTTGCCAAGTCAAATGCTCAGAAGTGTTTCTCTGAAAGAAACACCTCTTATACAAATCATATGATTGCAACCCAATCATATATATATCAAGAAGTTGGTGTATTTATTTATTTCAAATTCTGAGTTAAAATTATATCCAACATATGCTCACCAATTCCTATGCACTTCTTAAAAGTTCTTTCATTTTTTGATAGTTTTAGGAAGGACATTTTATAACCTCTGCATTCTTTCAGGAAAGAATGCTGGTTCTATGAAAGACAAACAGAGTAAAGAGTTTCAGAACTTGGGCTCTGTAGCCAAACTACTAAGAGTCAAGTGTCAGCTATGTGCCCCTGGTCAGGCTGCTCAATCCCTCTCAGCCTTGGCTTCTTCATTTGCAACATGAGCATCATAATAACATGACCTATTAAGGTAATGAAATATAAAATATTCCATGTAAAGTACTTAACAGTGATTCTTGGAAAATAGTAAGTACTCAGTAATTGTTCGTTATTAAGAAATATTAATTAAGTACTTACTTGGGAAATCATATTAACACAACATCACATTAGATCCTGGAAAGTAGGTAAGACAGTTACAAAATATTGTGTCTGCCTTCACAGAGTTTACAATAATAATGTCTTATTTGTATGCATAGTAGTTTTTAGAAAAAAAATCTTATTTGAACCTCACAACAATCCTTTAAGATTTTTTTTCATTTGTTAGTAAAGAAACGAGCATAGTAAGGCTGCGAGTTTGTTGAATGACAGTGAGGGGCAGACACAGGTCGGGCACTCAAGGCTCTTGTCTTGAGTTACTGTCATTTAGCTATTGAGACTAAAATACATAGAAAACAAAGAAGACAATGTAACAGTGTATAACAATGTGCTAAATTGTGTGAATCAAGCACTTAGTGCAATTAGAGTTAAGAAAAGAGAATAACTCATATGATCTTGAGAAGTCGGGAAAAGTAAAATAAAATTTTTAATTAGAAATAAAAACAGTGAACTCACCCACTAACCATTTTTAATTCTGAATGTTACTGAACATTGGTTTCTCTTGTACATTAAATTAAGTAAACGTTACTTTACTTAGTTTTGCTAAATTTATTAAATTATTAATATATTTTTCCTTAAAATTGTATTTAAGTGCTCTTTTCTTATACTGTAAACACATTTGGAATATAAATGAAATAGCATATGTGAGGTGTTTTATGATCTTTGGAAGAAAGGCATCATAAAAATGCAACCTCTCAACCCTCAGAAGTTACGAATACAATTACATTGTCTCTCTCTAATGGAATTCTGTTCTCTCCAACTGCACTGAGAATAAAGTGGGGAACATAGATTTCTAGTTCTATTCCTGAGGTTTAAAAATCTCTAGGCTGTGGTTAACTTTTGGCTTGAGACCACAAAAAACACACTCCAAATATTTGTCATATCCAAAGGTTAAGTAGGGTACAAAGATGTAATTGATTTATTGGCCATTGGTCACTGGAGTCATTGTATAGGACTGTATGCAAACTTGCCTTCTTAGCTGTACTATATTCTTAAAGGCACCTTGAGAAGCAAGCTAGACTTGGGAAAGCCAGTGACATACATCTTCCTGTCTCCTGTCCTGAGCTCCCACAAGGGATGATCTTGGAGGAACTCGCCATCATGATAGTCTTTGTTGAAACAAATAAAACGGTAGACAGATTTGCCCCAACAGATCTGCACCCTGTGTATAATAGACTATACACCAAACTCTTCTTAATCCTAAATGTCAGAGTTTTTCTCTCAGCCTGGGAAGTAAATTGTTTTTCTGAATGCTCTCCTTTTGGAAGAGGCATCAACTTGGAATCTAACTAACAGGCCTAAATTCTGTTGTTACTGGATCCTTTGCAACATTATTTTTCCAGCCCTGACAAGAAACTGCTTTTCTAGAGGGACCCATAAAATCTACCTAGTGGCTTTGGTCTGGATTTTGAAACATATACTGCAAATGGTTCCAAAGGCTTGCGTATTACTTGGGTCCTAGTGGGATGGTGTTAATGTATAAACACTCACAGTTTAATGGAAGAGCATCCTTAGTGATTCATCTTTAATGCACTCCTACTCCTTTTGTGTCACTTCCCCTCCTCTATGTCTGCATTATGCAACAATTTAAGACCCCATTGATATAGCACTTGGTTGTACCAACCAGCACAACTTGGCAATTGACTTACTTGGAACCTTACACACTCTGCCTTGGTTTATTTAAATTTTAAAATTTAAACATCTGAAATATCTATTTAAGATTTTTTTTTGTTTACAGCTGAGTCCAGCTGGCACTGATATCACATGAGCCATTGTCGGGGAGCTCCTACCTAGAAACTAATATGTCAAAGTGAGTTACCAGATATAGCTGACATGAGACTAGGTAATGATGATAGGTCTTAACAGTTTTAGTGGGCTACACAGAAAGCCCAAACAAGTAAAATCTTTCACAATGCCAAAGGTTGGTCCTTTCCACTGTGGGCAGTTGGATCTGCTTCTGGTTCTCATGTTTATAGCACTGTTGCAGTTCAACCCAGGATTCTCCGAGCTGAGTCACACACACACTCACGCTGACACACACACCCACGCACATGCACATGCACACAGACTTTTTATAAAAAATATGTCCCCCACCTCTAAATGTCAGATTATTTTAAAATTCCAGAACTTTATAAAATGGTTTTTCATCTTTGCTCTCTTCTCAACTGTTTGAATACTTGCTAAATCTGAACATTTTCTTTAAAGTTTATCTAAAAGAAAATAAGCATCTACGCAATGCTGAAATAACCCTGATATCCACAAAGGTCATCAGTAATGTTATTTAAAACATCAAGAACACTGCAGATTTGACTGCAAAAATGTGTATCCGTGGAGTTATATAATATCTAGTTAGTCATAGATTCCAAAATTGGAGATAATTAGTAAGTAAATATATTATTCTTTACTATATACCTCTTTGAGGGCACAGATTTATTCATTGGTCAAGTATTTGAAGAAGAATTTATAATTTAAAATCAGGAAAAGATATTAAAAAATCTAATAACATGCCACATTTGATAACAATAGAAATGGAAACCCAGCTTGGCAAAGTTACATGCTTAAGATTACATGACTGGGAAAAAAATCACATGATTTTTAGTACCAGACAGGTCAAGAACCCAGGTTGTCTGACTTTTAATCCACTGGAGTACCTCCCCCACCCCTGCCCCCACCAATTATATAAAACTGTCTTTATAATAAAATTCTATGAAGACATAAATATTGGATTTCTGGGGAAAGGTATAAAATCACTATCGTGAAAATCTGATCTGGGGCTATGACTAATTAGAGATAAAGTTTGATATAAAACTAGACTCTCTCAAGTCAAGAAGTTAATTATACTGACGTCATTCGGTGACCACCTAGGCTTAGTGGCAAACAAAGTTAGTGCCCTTTTGGCTTTTGGGAAGATCTGAGACTGGTGCTAAAACTAGAAGTCTCCAGGAAAGAAAATCATGATAATCCTCTAGCCAAGGAGCTTTACTTCCAAACTGACAGACCTGTAGTAAAGAAGGAAGTTTAATTATGCTCTCAAGGGAGGTATGACCACTACTGGAAAACCTTAGTATGAAAACAACCAAACAGAACAAAGTGAAGGAGCCCAGCAGGGGTCTGCAAAACACAACTGAAGAGCAAGAAGGAAGTTGATTTCCTTGTAGGTAACTCCCTCTTTGGCTAGATAAAAAAGTATAAAACTGCAGCTTAGGATGGTCTCACTTTCCCAGATCAGTTACTGTATGCACACGTCCTTCAACCAATTTATGGCAAACATTATGTTTCCAAAATCTTATTTTCTAAAATCTCTTCTCCCATCTATACACCTAATCCATATTATGTTTTTTTTGTGAGTCACCTGAGTTCATAAATCTTCCAGTTTATTCCTAAGATGCTTTATTTTAAAGGTGCTGCCTTCCCAGTAAGCTAACCACATCGTCAAACCCTGTGCCATTTTATCAACATTGCAGAGGAATAGAGAAGAAATAAGAAGAAAGCCAGCAAATGAAAGTTGAAGAATGGTTTTGTAGTGGAATTAAGCACTGGTTTTGTAGTGGAATTAAACACTAGTTTGTCCTGGTTTATCCTTCCTCTTGGTTCAACATATTGCTATCAGAGTCCTTTCTTGAAAATGACTTAAAGGTTGGAAAAAGATCTAAAGGTAGGGAAAATCTGTAAAGAGACGCAAGGATGTGGAAGGAAGAATGGCTGTATTGGCAATGCATGCACATTGGGAACAGGTGTCAAAGAAGAGAAAGATTTAGGTGGTGACTAAAGAGCCATTGTTCTTACCCTTGGTTATCCTCCTTTTCTAGTTACCTTCTTTTTAATCGGTAAAACTTGGTATTAGGTCTTTCCTCCATCCTGGCTTCTTCCTGTTATGAGCTGAGCAGTATAAAGTCTTCTTGCCAACTTTCAGATGATGCGGAGTTGGAAGTGGTGGCCATGACATGACTCACAGTGACACATAGATTACTCATAGGTTTCCACTCTAGGCAAACAGAATCACCTACTCACAAGGAGTTCTTTAGGGCTGTTCAACAGCAGGGGACATGATTCAGTGGAATAAGATTATCCCACATGGATTTTTGAGTGCTTTGCCCAAAACCTTTTTTCTCTCATATGACCTTAGTGCATCAGCTTTCTTACCGGTTAAAAGTCACATATCCCTGGAGAGGAAATCGCCATATAATTAAGGTTTAGGTGTGGTTGACAGTAATGTTCTTGTATGTTGGCAAATGAATTAGTCATGCTTTTGCCCAAGCTCCTTTACCAGTGAAAAGGAACAGAAAACACAGAAATAACTAACTAGAAGAGAATACAACCTAAAGCTAAAAATACATATTTTTGGAACAGAAATAACTGTATCAGGTCACCACTAACATGTTCAATAATTCCATAATGTGTCATCATTACCAAAGTCAAAGATTTCATGAGTGTTACTGAGATATATAGGGCTCTGTTCTACACACTTATTCACCTGCCTCAAGGCTCTCTTCTAACTGGGGTGATAATTACTGATGCAAAGTCATGTGCAAAGAAAGTGCATGAGAGACCTGGGTAACACATGCTCCTGGAATTTATGTGCCTTGTAGAGATTGCAGTAACCCTTCATAACAGGAAAGTCTCTGTGCCAAGACTTTATAGAAACTCAGCCCTGAAAGGGCTGTCGGGTTTGTGGCTGAGTGTGAATCAACCAGGTGTACAGAATAGGCGTTTTCACCAAGCACAGTTAACATATTCATTAGTCATTCAAAGAAAAGAGCCTAAAGTATGCCAGGCACTAATGCTAGAGGCTGGGATACTACAGTTAACAAGTCAGAAAAGGTTCCTGCCCCCATGCAACTCATATTCTAGTGTGTGAGCCAATCAACAGCAATAATTATTTGTCATAATTATTAGTTTGTCATAAGTTGCAAAGCCGATGGTTCATTCCGATTCTGGAAGGGGAATAGTTATAGGAAGGCTACTTCTGTTTGGTGATCAAAGAGGGTCCCTATGGAGAGCTGACAGGAGGAGGTTAACTATGGAGGTTGACTGAGACTTGGAGGAGGAGAAGGTACCATCAGTATAGTCAGTGGATAGGGGAAAGGCCTAGTATGTGTGGTTAGGCAAAGACAGACGAGGTCAAAGAAGAGTATGAATGACACATGAGGAAGGCATGATTTGTCACCATCATCAGCTGAACAACCAGAATGGGGTGAATGGAATGACAAGTCATAATGCAGCTGAAAAAAGGATGCTGAACTTCACATGTGACAGAGGGAGGCTCATGCTGACTGTGTCTTCTTACTTGCCAGCCACTTTGGTGTCTCTGTCCTCCTCCCTCGCCCATTACTGGCTCTGATGGCCACCACATCTACTGGAATCTCTTTTCTCTGTTTTTACTTTACTTTTCAAGTGCTCATGGCTTCATTTCCCAAATCGATTATAAAGTGCCTTGAAGGTGGACTACATGTAATATTTGTCTATTTCTCAGAGCACCTACTTGCCTGGTGTGTAGTAGATGCACACTTAATATTTGTTCAAATGAATGAATAAGGTGATAGAGACAGGATGTGAAGGTCAAGAATAAGCGTGACCATTGTTAGTGGCACCAGTTTTGGGATTAGTCTAAAGTGGTTGACATAGACAGTGTTTTCAGCAAGTGTACTGTCACCCAACCCACAGTTAGGTGGTCAAAGCTAGTAGAAGTAATAATAGAAATAGCAGTTATTCTCATTTCTGTTAAGTAAATTTAAATGTTAGAATAACTGTTTCTTAGAAACCTCTCAGGTTGCCTCTTTTTTCTTGACTGCGATTATAGGTGAACTAATTTCTTTTAGAATAAAGATTCACATAAATTTCAGTTTGGAGACATATGTGCAGAGTACTCTGGACATAGAGGAATGGGTCAATCACTTCAGCTTCCTCCAGGCATGAGTAATTACAGGATAGTCTTCATCCAATATGTCATCTAGCCAAAGGTTTTCCAAAACATAGACAAGAACGAAACAAAGCAAAACCAAACACATAACAACAAAAACCAAAGGACATGATTCAGTCATTGCCTTAAACAAACAATTATTAAAAGTTTTCTATTGGGCTAGATACCGAAAATATAAAAACAATCCGAAAAACCCACAGTGCTGGATTTGAAAGAGATCTTAGTTGCCTAGTCCAACCTATAATTTTTCCAGTAAGAACACTAAGGCCAAACATCACATATTTGGTCAGCAATCCTGCTGAATTAGGATCTGAACCCCCTGATTGCCAATCTAACACGCTAATTGCCAATTTCCACAACTGCTCCATAACAGAATTTAAAGCAAAATAGAAGGAAATGTGTATATACCTAGTTGTTATAATTTTTAAAAAACATGTATTGTTTATGTCTTAAAGCAACCCCATTTTACAGATAAGAAAGTTGAAATCCAGAGACGTTACAGTGTGATACATTTCTCAGAATATGTCAAGCTTTAAACCACCGTTTACACTTTGGCTTTTCTAATTCTTGAAAGAGAATTTTAATTTCCTTTCACTTAAACATTGTTTAAAGATACCAGGCTTCTTATGTTGACCATTTTGGCATATTTTAGTCTTTATATTAGTTTGATGTCAGAGGCCAGAGTAACACCTGAGAGGGGCTTTAATCTCCTCTTTAGCCCTCTTCATTTACTCTATACAGTGTTAACAGAGTTATCCTTGCCTCCATCTTTATTGTGATGAAAAGCTAATTCTCTGTTCTCTGTGGCTTTCTCTGCTATAGGCATCTGTCCTTTTAACTTGAGATGAAAAAGCATAAGGAAAGACTAGTCATGCTTCTATTCTCAAGTGTTCAAGCCTCATAATTGTCTTTTTATCCAAGTAAAAGAGCCTTGTTCCACCACTACTGTCCTTTCAAGAGCTGAGCTGACTCATTAATCATGTACATCTCCTTCATTACTATCTGCTGCCAGCTATGTTTGTTTGTTTTTTTAAAAAATGTATTTTTTACCGTATTTTTCTTGAGGACATTAAAATTTATTACCTGAAAAATGAATCATTAAAAAAAAATGACTTATAGCGGTTGCCTCCCATGGAGACACCAATTTCCACTGCTAATGTTAAGACTGATGTTGTGTCTTTTACAAAATAACAACAAGTCTTACTACAAAGGGAAAATGCTACCCAAAGAAGACAGGAGCTTATAACTCCTCTAGAGCTTTGTTTGTAATCCTACTGAAATACACGGCACTTCCAAGGGGACCACACACCTGGAATACTGCAAGTTTAGAAAGCTTTTAAAATCTCCATCAGAACTCACTCTTTTCCCAGAATTCGCTTTCCTTGGTTTCTTTTTATCCCTTTGGAATTCACCAAAATGCTCAGACATTTAGAAAAAAAAAAAGTCACTGAATAAATATGGAGTAGTATGACCCAACTCTTGTGTTTTTAGACATGTGGCAACCAAATTAGTCAACCCGAGGCAAACAGGCTGCGAAATCATTGAATTTTCATAGCCTGGGTTTAGCCCTTGGTTGTCTTCTTCCTTTCTCCTGTATTTTTTTTTTTAAACTTGTTTCTAGTGAGATTACTTGTTAAAGGAGAAGGTTGCTGTCTTTGAGTCTTAGAATCTGCCTGCTTTCTGAAAGTTTCTTTTCAAAATTTTAATTGAGAGAGGAAAATTGATTGCCTTGTTAGAAAGCTAGGAATTGACGAGCAGTAGAAAAGTGACCCAAACTGCACTGATTTCCATGTGCAATTTTGGGTCTATTGTCATGTTTCAGTTCTTTTTTAATTTATAAAGTTTTTACTCATTTTTCATGCTCCCTAGATCTCAACTATGCCCTCCATCAAACCTAACTAAGCCAGATCAACATATTTGAATGTTTTTTCTCACTATCTCCCTAGTTATGCTGTGATAGAGATCTTAGTGAATAGTTAGATACCAACAAACAGTAAGCAGAAGAAAAAAGGAAGAACAGCAGTGGTTTTGACAATCCACCTCCAAGGAGAAATTGCAGCAGCAGTGGTAGCTGTTAAAATCCACCACTTACGAAACAACTGCTATGTGCCAGACTATCTGCCTGCTCTGTGTTCATTATATTTTCAAGTGACCCTAGGAAGTAGGTAGTCTACTTCCATTTTATTGTTTTGAAAATTGAGGCTCAGAGAAGTGAAGTGTCTTACTCAAGGCCACACAGCTACTAAAGTAGCAGGGCCTATAGGAGAACACAGGTCATTCTGATTGCCAAGCCAGTGAACTTTCCTCTCTACTCCACTGCACTCCCTCCTGATTATAGTGTAGTTGGCTCTGAGTAAAACATTCTCATTTTCCACTATTTTCGACATCCAGAAATGAATTGAAAAATGAGTAAATAAGTGATTCATCCGTAGAGAATTGGGAGTAGGTTACATATCTGAAGCTGGAATTTTATGTCTTTATCAAAGAGAAGGTATTTTGTGCAGTAACTGAACTGCTATAATAATTCCAATATATGAATATTTTATGTCTGACTGTTAATTTGTATTCACTGAGCATTGATAAGAGCTTCAATTAAATACACATGTAAACTTTGTATTCTGAAGTTATAGTCTAAAATAGACCCAGAGTCACATGGAAAAATGATAGCATGGGGAAAATTGTCAATATAGTCCCAGAAGAAAGCTAGGGTTCCAATATAGGGCTGCATCGGAAGGCTTGCTTTGTCTCGGATATCCTCAAGGTTCTGGTCAGGAATCCTTTCAGAAAAATGTCTTAAGAGGGTTAAAGTAGATAAGATGATATGGATTGTGTTGATATTTTTGACTGTATGGAAATGTATTGGTCCTACAGAGGTGAAAGCAAATATGTGAGATGAAGAAGTGAAAAGCAGTACAAACTGTATTATGATATCTCATATTCTCCAGTATTTTCCATTTCAAATGAGAGTTGGTTATATTCAGAGAGCTCAACTTTGAGCTGTATCTGCTTGAAACCACTGTAGCTTTACACAGAGCCATTGATCCATCTTTTGGGTGAAAACCATTCAAAATAACATTATTTCAAACTTTTTAGAGCATTTTATTCTCCAAAGAACATATATTCCCCCAAATGTTTAAGGTGTTTTAATGCTATTTTCTAAGGTTTAAGACTCATACTTGACCAAAAATAAACCATGTCTATGCCAAGTTGACAGTAAGGGAAAAAATCATCAAAGACCATGACGCAAAGTTCAGGTTCTGGCAGCCATGACCCTAAGGTGAGTAAGAGCTGTACAGTTGGGCATTTGTATTGGCTGAAACCTGGTCACTCTTGACAGTTGCTGGGATTCAGCAGTGGAGGATACCAGGTATGCTGCAGAGAAGATGCGGATGTGCTGCTGAACTTGGCTTTGGTCAGTGGGATGTGCTAAACTCAGTCTACACTCATCCCGGTGAGGATCTGTGTGCCATTGATCGGAGCACTTATTGAAAGGATGCTGTCCTAATTACAATTGGAGCTTAGTGTAACCAAAGAAACTCAAATGAATGCCATAGCTGTATTTCACTGCTTTTCATAAGCCTTGCAATAAAAGCTAAACAGTTTTTAGTGGCTTTTACAATTATACTTCCCTTCAATCTTCCAAAGGTTACAGGGCCTGAACCACACAAATCCCATTAAAGTAAGTAGTTGTGCAATGTAAGTTCCTTTGAAAACATTCTTCAATGCCCATAAAATGATCAGCCGGCTGCTCTTTAGATCCGCTTGCCTGCCATGTTTTCAGCCAAAAGGCAGATGACAAGCTTTGATGTGATGGTTGGTTTCTGCTACTGAAGCTGGCGTTTTATCTTCTTGCATCAGATTTCTTCTCAAATTGATGTGACTCAGGCATACGAAACACATTTTTTTCTTCAGATTTTATTCCTAAAATATGTTTTTGCTGTACCTTTAAATTACATTTGGCTGACTGATTTTGGAATCTCAAGTGTCCCACAGGGTACAGAGCAGGAGAGCGTAAGGGCCTTTGGGAGTTAACTGGAGCCTGCACAGTGAGTGCAAACCTTAGTGAGGAGGAACCGCGGTGTGCTGCGTTCTCCTCACGCTTGAGGATGGCGCTCCTCCCTGTCTTCTCCACCCTCCCTTCAGTGCAACTTCAGCAGCCGCGAGTGAAGTTCACAGTGAATTTCAAGCTAGAGCCAAGGACAGAGCTATTGTTCTCTTTAACTTCTACTTGAAAGCGTGAGGGGTCTCCTCCCTAGAATTTACGGCTTTCTTTCCTAAAGAAGTGCTTGATAAGTATTCTAACATCCTGTTCCATAGGAAACACCATTCTCTTTAGCAGCTCTTCCCCCTGCGTGTTCCTGTTTGCTGAAATCATTCATTTATCTTAGATCTGCTTTTCTTGTAGGGAATAAAAAAGAAGGACCAGCTCCTTCATTTACGGAAGAGTCAGACCCACCCAGCTTTCTCCCATCTCTCTAAATCTGGTGGTGAACCTGTTTGAAAAAGAAACATGGTAAAAAGATTTTTTTCCTCCACAGGTAAAATTATCCAGGGACAAAAGATAATGTTAATCTAATTATTTACTATGCACTGTTAAAAATAATAATTGGAATCAGAAGTTATTCAGCCCTCCAAAACCTTACGTAAATCACCAAGGTTCTAATTTTCTGGGACTACTTCTATACCACAATACTACTATAACTCGTTCAAATTTTATTTAATGTATCAAAAGACCTTATGTCTTTTATATAGGAATACTTGAGCGCAGCGAGGTGACAAAACATTTACATAAAAAGAAATGAACCATAATTTTAAAAAAGTATTTGATTATGTACTAAAATATGTTTAGGAATTTAGATATGGAGAAATCAATATGGACTGGCATTATCAGCAAAGTTTTATAGAGAAAGTAGGATTAAGATGTGTCATAGGAGACAGAGATTTTGAACTGTGTCCTAAAATGAAAGAAAGGGAAGTACTAATATGAATGTGAGGAGAAGATGGAAGGTGAGGGTTTACTCCTGTGCTAAAGGAACCCTGCACACACTTAATTGATGAAGCAAGCACTTACAGAGGCCTTTGAAAAGTGAAATCCAAGGACGTCTGGATCAAAGTTGCTGTCCTAGATGAGAATGGTTCCATTTTTGTAATGGCTCTTCTGGCAGGAATAACAGCTTGTGATACACGTGGACCCTCTTCCTGAGACCCTCTTTATACAGCTAGTTTGGTTAAACCTACCTTTCCCATAAAATTTTTTCCTGGGGTAGTGGTTTTTTATTTATATCTGTGGTGAGTCATTGCCCCTCTCCTGCACAGGGTGTATATTGTCATTGGCACTTAAAAGTAGAGTGGAATTAGAAGTCCTGGCTTCCACACTACTATATATAAAATAGGTAACAAACAAGGACCTACTGTATAGCACAGGGAACTATACTCAATATTTTGTAATAACCTATAAGGCAAAAGAATCTGAAAAAGAATAAATATATATTCTTTTATATATTTTATATATATATGTATATAAAATATGTATCTGAATCACTTCACTGTTCACCTGAAACTAACACAACATTATAAATCAACTATACCTTAAATTAAAAAAAAAAAGAAGTCCTGGCTTCTAGCTCTGGCTCAGTCACAGCTTGTATTGTGATTTGAGGCAAATCACTTCATTCTTCTAAGCCTCATTTACCTCATCTGTAAAATAAAAGGGTTGAATTAGATAATTTCTCTGGTTTCATGGGGTGCCAATATTTTATGACTCATGAATCCACGTGAAAATTAACCTGCTAATAAGATCATTTTTCTTATTTTTATTAGAAAGCATGGCAGTAACTGCATACTTACAATTTACTCAATCATTCATAACATACATAATCATCCATAAAATCTGTAAACACCTTGGATTTGAAACATGATTTTGATAAAAATGTATCCATGTACCCTGTGGTTATCCTGCAGTTTGGTGAATCCTACCCATTTCAGAATTCCAAAGAATTAGCTATTTCCTGATGGCCAATTGGCTGTCAGCATCCTTGGACAGCATCTTTCAAAATCAACCTTTACAGTAGCTGTTTTTATAAGAAAGATGATATTCCAGCAATGATAAAAATACACTACTTTCTCTACCCTGTATTCAACCAGAGTTCAGAATCTGATAACAGTCCTTATCCCAGGTGTTTCAAATACCCCACATTTGGAAACCCGTACGATGTTCACATTTTCTCTCATGCTGCTGATGAGATTGTACTGATCCTGTTCTGTGTTCTTGGGGGAAAACAGGGAGCTCATAGTTGGTGATTAGTGAGCAAAGACAGACGAGCCGAAGGGCTGCCGCTCAAGCTGTCTCTGTTGCCCCCTCACTGTCTCTTTCTGTTATACTTGTGCTCTGAAGGACGTTTGCCAGATACACTCCTTGGACCCCTGTTATTTGTGTGTCTTTTCTCACCTTCAACATGATCTGGACTGGTGTTTTCATTTGTTAAAAACAACAAGAACATTCACTGGGAAACTTTTGCTGGAATCATTTCAGGTCATCATAGCTATTTATTCTCTGTCATAAACTATAATTCTCCATTTCCCTTGCTCCCATGTCAGGGGAGTTGGTGGTTTATGGTGGACAGGCAGTGGAATTTGAGTGAAGAGTGGAAGATTTCAAAGAACTACTGAAAGGCTATGGAGCAGGTTGTAGTACTAACAACAAAACATAAAAAATTCTTGTTCTCCATCATAGTTTGGCAGTACAAGAAGAAATGGGCTTACCAAACAGCGTAAAGGATTTATAATTTGTGGTTATACCTGAGAAAGCATTTTCTTTGAGGAAAGAAAGCAAATCATGGGATTGGCTTAACAAGGGATTTCCTTTATATGATTAAAATAGCCTAGGGTCTAATTGATCTCAGTCTAGGGTTGGTATGGAAGCTAAATATTTTTTGCAGACTTCTGTTTAATAGGAGCATGAAATACAGGTGTGGTGCTGTCAAAAGGCCTGAATGACTGAGAGAGACCTGAAGTGCAAGACATAGAACTGTAAAAAGATTTAGAAAGAGAATGGGAGCAACAGGAATGCCTTCAAATATTCAAATAGGAAGGAGCATACAGACGCAAGGCAACAGCTGAAAGATGTATGATCCTAGGTGTTTGAACTCTAGTGTTGACATTATTATAAACTAATTTTGCTAATAGCTAAATAGTGGTAAAATCAGGGTTGTTGGATGGAATATTCCAGGCGTTGATAGATCCCAGAAATCATGATAATCAAATTGGCTCCATTCTCAAGATGCCACTGATCTGACCTTCTTATTGAGAGTGTCACAAAACTGCCTTCAAAGCAGGGCTCCTTGTTGAGGTACCACAGTGGAAGAAACTAGAGAGGTGGTCAACTCTGAACACAGCCATAAAGCTGAGAGAATGGGTGTCAGCAGCTTCTTAGCTGGGGGAATGTGGTTGAGATCATACGGCTTTTTTTTTTTTTTTTTTCCTACAGAAACAATTTTCTAAAGCCAGGAAAAGTTTCACATTTTCCCTGGACACAAATTCAACAAGCACTTACTATATCTAGGTGCTTTAACTATCAGGAAGGAATGAGCAGTCTCTCTTCTGAGCTCCAAGGGCTTCATCCTCCACTGATGAAGCAGCACTCATGAAGAAGGGGTCTCTCATCGAAAAGTCTTGGAGGCCTTAGTTAGGCACTGAGAGATCTGAGCTAGGAACTCCTAGATTTAAGCTGCACTTTGAATCCCCGCCCAAATCTGGAACATGCCCTCAGTTTGTAATACTACTACTGTAGCTCAGGGGTGGGTCACTCTCCTCGGGGCATTAGAATTCATGTTAGTAATTTTTAGAGTATTTTGTGTGTTTATAGTCAGAGAGGATCAGGAGACTTTACATGTTGGAAAAAATGGCTGAGAGCTACTTTCTGTTGAATGTGGAGCTAGCAGCCACGCTCCTCTTTCTCTCCATCCTCACTCTCACTCCTCATATTTTTCTTTGAGCTGAGTGGGGAAAGTGATTGGAAGTGTGAGTTCAGTTCATCAGGCTGAGCATGTGACTTGGGCCTGAGCAGCTTGAGCTGTAAGTCTCTGAGTGCTACACGGGCTCTGCAGTGGCTTGGGCGTCAGGGTGAGGGCTTGATGGTGGTGTTAGCACAACTGGTATTCCGCGCAGCTTCACACATCCATCATTCCTGTCTGGGCTGAAGGAGGGTGGCAGGACAGGAGCACACTACTCTCTGACTGCCATGGGCAACCTGGATGATCAGCTTGCCAGGGTGCCTTTGGGGGCACTCAGAGAAAACCAAGGAGGAATCTTGACAGGTGAAAACATGGGGAAATGATTCTCCAAAGGTTCCCAAGAGCTCAAAGCCTTAGAACTCAAATTTGGAGTGAAACTGTTTCAGAGATGTTTCAGGACTGTTCTTGAGTTCTTAGAGGGTGAGTCTCAGGTCAGTGTCAGCTTTTGATGGTGTTATAGCACTAGCTCTGATCTAGGCTGAGGCCCCTGAAGCCTGCCTCAGCAACAGCATGGAGCCTTGAGCGAATACAGTTATGAGTTACTTGCCGTTTTCAGGAAAATGCATGGTAAAACAGAGATCCTTCTAATATTGCCTAAGACAAGTGAGGTACAAAGCAATCTACTCTCCTTCCCCAATCTCCAGAGAATATGGAGAGGAGTTAAATTTTCCTTTAGCCCTCTTTGACAAAACAGGCTTCAAAAAAATTTTTTTTTTCAGCATACAAAAAATATCCCTCTGACAGTTCAGGTCTGGTCCCAGATTTAGAAGCAACAGCCAAGCATGAGGACTGCTGCGGGCTCTTGGCATATGAACCTGATTGCACCAACGCCTGCATGTGCACACTGAAAGTGGCATTTGGCTCTAGCACTTTGATAAGCGTGTGAGCCAAGGAAACAGTCTCACTGTAGGTACACCGTAAAGAAGTGTAAACCGGGACCTCCAACGTGACTTTTTAGCTCCTTATCATCAATTTCTTCTATTCCAGATGATCAACTGAACTCAGAGGAAAAGAAAAAGAGAAAGCAGCGGAGGAACAGGACAACCTTCAACAGCAGCCAGCTGCAGGCTTTGGAGCGTGTCTTTGAGCGGACACACTACCCGGATGCTTTTGTGCGAGAAGACCTCGCCCGCCGGGTGAACCTCACCGAGGCCAGAGTGCAGGTAACCGGAGTATTCCCCTCCTTAGAGGCACATCTCTGAAGACTGTTGAAAAACACAACTTGTAGGTTTCAGACCAGAGCCGATGCTAAAAAGAATTATAAATGGACAGCATGAGAACAGAATCCGTTTCTAATTGTGTTTCTTTTGGCAGCAGAGTATTGAAGTGAATTGAAGCGAATGCCTTTCAGTAGGGCCGAAAAGGCTTTGCTGGAGGTCTCATTCCTCCCTTCCAGATCCATGTTCTAAACATTGTCCATTGGAGGATTTGACTCTGCACCCTCCCTCGTCCACATCCCAGATTTCGACTTGAGTTGTAGGGTGGCGGGAGAGATGAACTCTCTGTCCTCCATCTCAGTTTTCCTCCCCAGACTTTGGGAATAGCTAAATCTTCAGGAAAGGTATTATAAATACACACAATTATGGACATGGATGGGAGTGAGAAATGAACACACCAAAGACCTTGCCCATAGGAACTGCATTAAGAGCACATTCAAACAGGTGATTTTGTGTTTCTATGAAGTAAAGAAGGAGAAGGGCATGTAAGACAGGGGAAAGAGAATCACATGTGTTTCTAATATGAATGCCATGAGACATCACCTACAAGCCAGACATCTAGAAATAATACCACCTGTGATTAGGAATAATAATGATGATAATCATAACTAACACTAGTTGAGCCCTTACATGCCAACTAGTGTTTGTAGTTACATAAACTAATCTGTCTAATCCTCACAACAATTCACTGAGGTGGATAACATTATTCATCTTGCAGATGAGGAAACTGAGACTCAGAGGTTAAAGTAGTTTCCCCAATGTCACACAGCTAGGAAGTGGCTGAACTAGGATTTGAAGACAGATATGCAGATTCAGAGTTCCTGATTTTAAGCACTACAGTAAATTTTAAATAAGTAAGAGTCTTCTGGCTAAATGCTTTTTCAAGCAGTGCTTTGCTGTCTTTGCTGAGAGTCAAGATTTTATTATTTTCCATATTGCCAGTGGTAGGCTGCTCTTTTTTTTTTTTTTTTTTGTGGTACGCGGTCCTCTCACTGTTGTGGCCTCTCCCATTGCGGAGCACAGGCTCCGGACGTGCAGGCTCAGCGGCCATGGCTCATGGGCCCAGCCGCTCCGTGGCATGTGGGATCTTCCCGGACCGGGGCACGAACCCGTGTCCCCTGCATCGGCAGGTGGACCCTCAACCACTGCGCCACCAGGGAAGCCCAAGTAGGCTGCTCTTTTGATAAAGAGGGGTTGTGGGCCAAATCTGTCTTGTCTTCCCGAATGAGTTATTGTTTGCATATCTGTGTTCAGTCTGGGCTTAAAGGGTTTCTTTCTGCAAATAATAACCCTCTTGATGGGGACTAGAGCTAGACTCAAAGAGTGTGGAGAGTAGGAACTGTATCTAGTACCCTATGCTATGAGAGACATTCGTTGAGTTGAGGGAGAGGGTCCTAGAGGTCCCTTCAACCTGAAGAGAGTGTGCAAGAGTTTTCCCCATGGGAAACAGGGACTTCACCTAGAAGTGTTCCCCAGGAGAAAAAAAAAAATGTCATTGACAAAAGGGGAAAGTTGCCTGGGCACTGTGGTGCCCCCGAGGATAGGTGAGGAGATGGCATACGTGAGGATGCGTATGTTACTGCGTGGCAGTCTCTCAGGGCTCAGATGAGAGTGGTCCACGGGCACAAACTCAGTTCTGCTCTCTCCGTCCTGCAGTCCAAAGCAGAACTCGGAGGTCTGCCTTCCAACATCCTCTTCCCCCATGCTGCTCACCACAGTTCTCCAAACACGTTCTCTGTTTCTACTCTTAAATCTCTTCCTCTCCTTCAAAAACCCCATATGTTTTATACCCCAGGCTTGGCCTGCAGTGGCCTAATAAATAATTTTAGGCCAATAACCCACAATTCCTGAAAGTACCATTTTTGCCATGGCGATCTGAATTTTAAATAAGGAAACCTGGACACGGCAATGCTGGAAATTTTTAAAAAAATGTGAAAGAACAATTTTGGGTTGAGAGCTATTTTGGCCCCATCACAACAATGAGCAAATGACGTTCTTATATGCTGAAACTATTTTATCTTCCACCTTTTCCATCCTACTACGTTCTAATGTCTTTTAGAGCTGTGAACATTTCCCACGTGAGCAGGACAGAATTCTCCCTCCGTGACTTTATTCTTCCTCCGTGAAGTCTTAACCTTTTGCCAGTGTGAACCACTCCCTCTGACTCTGGCCTTCTTTATATTTATGGCTTTTATCGCAACATGACATGTATTATATTGAGTTGTATGTGGGCCAACTTCCCCAAGTAGACTGTGAAGCCCTCTTGGATGGAAGCCATATCTTATCATCTTTGCAAAATTCACTTTTTTCCCTCAAATATTTATCGAGCATCTGTTATTCGCTTGGAACTGGTTTTGGTTTGCAGGGCATAAATAATACACTGGCCTCTCTCCTTAAAGTTGTTACAGACTGGGGGCAGAGAAGACAGATGTGCATATCATACTATTATCATAGAGTAAGATGATTCCTACACTACAGGAATGTTCAAGAATGAGTGATAGACCAGAGGAGGGAATGATTAAATCTTCCTGGGGAAAAAGAGAATACATGAACATTAAGCAGCCATTCTGAGCCAAGTCTCACAACAACCTGTGAGTAGGTATAATTATCTTCATTTGATTGGGGGACAAGGAATCAGAGAAATTAAATAACTATCCAAGGACAAACCTTTAAAGCCATGGAGCCAGTGTTTTTATCCAACTCTGTTAGACTTTAAAGTTATGTTCTTTCCACTACAACATTTCACAAAGAAGGTGATATTAAAGTTAAATCTTAAAAAACATGTCCTTGGCATGTGGACAAAAGGGAAGAATATCACAGGCAGAGAGAACATTCAGTGTGAATACACGTAGGTGGGAAAATAACCAAATATATTTGGGAGCCTTAAGCCCAGGTAGGATTGGAAATGATGAAGGGCCAGTGCATGAGATTCAAGTGATACAGGATGTGGCTGACTTGGTGGACAGTGTGCTAATTCTTGAACAGTCTTTGTTCTACGGTAATACATTTTGATTTTAATCTGTGGGTGATGGAGAGTCAGAGGATGATATAAAGCTAAAGCGAAGCCCTGATACAATTATATTTGCATTTAAAACGATAACTCTAATAGCAATATGAAGGACACATTAGAAACAAAAGAGGTGAAGCCAGAAAAGATTCTGCCTCTACTGATTTGCACCCTGGTCTTCCATGGGGCACCAATCACATGGTATTTTATGTGAATGTTACCAACTAGAACTGTGAAATTGTCCCACTCCTCACCATAGGATTTCTTTCTCCCACACCTGGTCATGCGTTTCCATAATTGCACTTAAAATTCTTGTAATTTTTCAAATTTACATGTCTATCTTCTTTTAATAGATTGTGAGCTGCTTATGAGCAGAGAATAAGTCTCACCTCTCCATTCCCGGTATTTAGGCCAGGGTCTAGAACACAGTCGCCATAAAGACTTCTTGAATGAGTAAATGAATGAATAAAATACCACGGCAGTCTGGAAGAGTTGTAGTATCATGAGTCAGATGTTCTTAAGCTCAAAAACTCAGCCATTTATTACTTGTGAGAACTTTAACAGATTACTTAATCTCATTGAAACGGTTTCCTCAACTCTGAAATAGAAATAATAACACCTAATTGTGGAATTGTCATGATAACTAGAAATAATGTAGGTAATGTGCTTATATAAGTTCCTAGCCCCAATAGCACTTAATAAGTGATAGGTTTATTATTAGCTGTAGTCGATGATATCAGTACTGCCCATTTCCTTGGAACCCTACAATTAAATATACTCCAGCCAACTTCCAATTTTCAGTATGTGCATTTCTTCTGTTTCACAAGTTTCTTTCTAGAACTTCGGGAGACACGCCAGAAGTGTTGGAACATTTATGATCAATGACTGACAGGAGCCAGTGTACAAATCCACAGTTCTCTCACCCCTCCAGTGGGAGGTGTGTGCCCTGCATCAGTCCTTAGAGCCCCTTAAGGACTGAGCTCCCACAGAGGAAGCTGGTTCAGTAGCACAGTTAGAGGTTGCTTTTCTTCTGTTACTTCCTCCCTCTCTTATTGATATTCCTTGCACCTCCCAGATAAACTATTTGCTTCTTAAATCCTTGTCGCAGGGTCTACTTTTGGGAAGATGGAGAGTTTTCTTTCCATATCCAATAAGTATTATGAAAGCAGTTGAAGTTTTTGCTTTTTGAAGAACTTTGAAAAAACTTTTAAAATGCCATTGTATCTGTGCAGAAATCTAACGAGATTTTTCTGTTTTTGAAAAAACTTTTAAGATGCCATTGTATCTGTGCAGAAGTCTAATGAGATTTTTCTTTTTTTATTACAATTACAACAAGGAATATAATCCATATTTTGCTGTCACGTGGGTTAGTCATGGACCGCATCTCCGGTGGCTTGATTATTGGAAGTACCTCATGGTCCTGTTCTAATAGTCTTTGTGCTTAAGAGCCCTGGAACATGGCCCACCAGGGAAGGATTATGGCATGTTTTCTGTTGTTCTGGGAAGAATTCCATACTTAGCCTAGATCTTCTATGGGAAGGTATTGCATGGTAAAAATCAACCAGGACTTTATTCATGGAACCTCTTCTTTGTTTTTTTCTCTCCCTCCTCATGCTCTTCTCTCCTCCCGACAATCTTCCAGGTGTGGTTTCAGAACCGAAGAGCCAAATTCCGCAGGAATGAGAGAGCCATGCTGGCCAATAAAAACGCTTCCCTCCTCAAATCCTACTCAGGAGATGTGACTGCTGTGGAGCAGCCCATCGTACCTCGTCCTGCCCCAAGACCCACTGATTATCTCTCCTGGGGGACGGCCTCTCCGTACAGGTGAATGACTGGCCCACTCTCCCTTGCTCCGCTTCCACACGTTTCTCAGCGGTTGGTCACGTTTAAAGCTGCTTGTGCAGCTGGCTGACATTTCTTACTGGGTTAACCTCTTCAGAGACATTCAACTTGCTGACATCCCCAGATTTTCACAGGAGATTACTAGTTGCCCCAGGAGCAGGGTTTGGGGCAGAAGAGAGAGGGGCAGGCCATCAGCAATCTCCTCTTGGACTCAGGAACTCTTGCAAAGGTTTCAAAGATGGGGAAGAATCTCAAAGAAAAGATCATTAAGCTATGCCCAGAGTCCCTCTTGTAATCATTCTGGAACAAAACTTCACTCCATTTCCAAATCTGATAGATTGGTTTGATTATATGCAAGTAGGAATTGAACATGTAAGGCTCTAAGTGTAGGACCAAAGGCAAACTTCACAATAAAACTGATTTTGAATGAAAAGAAAAGAAGTAAGGAAGGGAAAAAAGAAGGAGAGAGACAGAGAAAGACAGGGAGAGAGAGAAGGGGAAAAAACCCAAGATCATTCAGATAACTTTCATGGCCATAGTTCTTTGTTAGTAGGTGGGGATGTCTTATGATCCAAGATGCCTTCCTAATCTATTGCTAATTCTTGTCTACTTATCTGAAGTTCTTTGAGGGGTTAGTTTGTGTGTGTGTGTTTTTTTTTTAAATATATAAAAACAATGTATAATTTACACTAAATTTTTATATTTAAAAGGTGAAAAATATTAAGGAAGCAAATAACAGAGTATTATTTCAATGGCTTGGAAAGGCTTTTAACCTCCATTTATTATGCTGTCCAGAAAATACAGATTAACGCCAGAGGGAAGCTGAGACACATGTGCCCAATGCATTGTCATCAGTCTAAAGTGTCTTTATTTGAACCTAAACCTGAGTATTCTTAGAAACCAGATCAAGGCTATGTGTTCTCTGGCTGATTGCAGTGGAGGAGGAAGTATTTACAAATTCATTTATTATGCTTCTGTTTACCTTTTTATTGCTAAGGTTAATTAAAAGTTTAAAGAGAGGTTTTAAACTAATTATAAGATTATCTCCCAGTTGATGCTGAGCTACTGATGTGAAATGCAACATTAGTGAAATGCAAATACTTGCAAAAGTTGATCACTCTAATCAAAGCAAAAAAACCTCAACTAAATATTCTCCCTGTTCCAAATCAGTTCCTTGAAAGAAACAGCATAAATGGATTTGAAAATTTCTTTTAAATTCCCCATTGTGAAATTAGCCTGAATCGCTTTGGTCTTAGTACATGGAGATTCTATGCATAGGAAACTGGAAATTTCTATTGCTCTCAGACATAGTATGCTTTGCTGATTTCAAAAGATTAGTCCTATCTGTGTGTCCTATTTAAAATTTAGACTCCTCTCCCATAGGATTTACTAAAAACATATTTTGAAGACCATCGTGAAATCATATATTCTTTAATATTTTAAAAAAGTGGAAGACTGCTTTGTTTTTCAGATAAATATTGATAGTTCATAGACTCATTAAATGGCTTGGGAAATGGATGTGGATCAGAGCTTGATGTTTCAAGGTCTCTGGTTTGAATTTGGTCACAACCAGGAAGTTCAGCTCCTTTTTCTTCCTGGATCCTAGTGAGGAAGTTTTCATACCAGCTGTAATAACCCAGATGGCTGTCACGTGGTCCTTACCAGTGAGAGGCGGAGGGCAGTACACTGCATGAGTGGGGATGAAATCTTCCCTGAATTAATGGCTAGATTACCTGGACCTCAGCAGAAGTTCAAATCCTGTGCCTGCATTATACATACTATGTATATGGGCATCTAATTGAAATTATTATGCAATTTATGTGTGCTATTTGGGGAAGTGTTCTATTTTATTTTGAATGATTATGTAGAAATACTAGATACACTTTAAAAAAAACACTCAATTCCACCATCTTGAGATAATTAGTGTTTATTTTTGCAATTAGAGTTCAGTATTTCATATAGTATAGACTTAGTATAAATACTATTTTGTATTCTGCTCCTTTCACTTAAAAATCATATAACCTAGTACTTCTTACTCAATTCATGGTATACTTTTATATCATTTCTCTCTTAGACACAGAGTTTGTAAAAAATAATTAAAAATTTCATAGAATCTGATTGTTCATATTCTGTATGAAGAATTAATTCATCTCCAGATTTAAGTAGAAAAATGATGGTTTAAGCAGTCATTTAAGCAATAGTAATGTTTTTTGACCCAATGTTGACTGAAGTGTTTATATTTTGATTAGTTTCTAAAAGTGGCACAAAGCTATTTTGTTTCTTAGAGATTTTTTTCTGCTATGTTTAGAACCAAAATACATTATGATTTCACATTTTGAAGCTTGGTAGGAAATATAAGTCTTGTTAAGGAAATATAAAAGAAAACCAAGTGATGAAAAGCAGAGGAAATGATAGACCTTTTGTGTTATGGAAAATTAACTTGCTATTTCTGTTGGTACTATTATGTCAAATTAGTTATCTCACATGTGACATTCATTAAAAGGCATTTCTCTTGGTTAATCCTTGGACGTACCTGTGTGGCAGCTCTGTCCTTGATCTGGTTCCAAAGAACAGACCCAACACTTGCCCAAGTTTAAGCCTTCAGCAAGCAGAATTAGAGCGAGGGCTCATGATCCCTGTTTGTTTCTGTCCAAAGTATTAGGCCACATAACCATATTTTCATTCAAATTAAATCTTACACGATATTGAAAATAGTAAATCGTGTAAGACTAGGAAACTACGTAAACATGCCTGTTTGATTCAGGGTTTGTCTCAGATCTGTGAAGCATGCCTGCGACTGAGGTCCACCTTCTGGGGTGTGTGGGTAACCCCTGGGATGAGTGAGGCAGCTTGGTCATGCAACCCAGGGACAGCGGAGCAGACAGTTTTGCCAAAGAGGACAGTTTGCTCACTTCCACAGCAAACTGTGGAAGAAGACAGGAGGAAAGCAAGACTCAAAGCAGACAGCGTGTGTATGGTCAGAATTATGGGATGGGAAACAGCCAACATATTTTTTTCTGGGTGTCTTTTATATCTAGAGTGGTGGCTGTATAATTTATCATCCAAACTGGGACACTTTTGAAGTAAAAGGGGAGTGCTATTCATAATGACACTAGGACAACAGGCATAAACTGGGATTGTCCCTGGCAAACTGAGACTTATGGTTCACTCTATTTATAGCATGCCATGACCTCCTTCATTCCCTCGAGGGTGTTAGAGGTGATGATATCAGGTAGGAAACTGAGTCACCAGAAGGAACAAAGCATTCCTTAACAGGACACTACTGTCCTGGCAGGTGTCTTCTTTATCTACGCCTAGACAGTTGAAAGAAGCTTGTCTTTGGCACACATGCTCACTGCTTAGCTAAGAACTGTTTCCTTATGCAAATGAAAGCACACACAAGCACTAGAGTTATTTAAGACTCATTAGCTTGTACTGCTTTGCCTTTCGGGTGGCAGTGATTTACCAAGTCCTGGACTTTTGACTGTTGTTTTAGATGAAGTAGTTAAGAAACCTTTCTGCAGAGACATCCCTTCCTATGAAAGATAGAGAAAGAATGGCCTAGCTCTGCAGTGTTGGTCTGGAGTGACATTTCCAGAGGGAGGGCTGGGCTTCAAAGAAAACTAATGACAAGTGAAAGAGAGGCCAGCGATCCTTATCCACAATTTCCCTCCCCCCACCTTCTCCTCCTCCCCTCATTTGATCGTGGTCACGGTGCTGCCTGACATCTGCTGAACGCATTTGGCTCATTTCTCCCTTTCACACTTTCAAAAATAGATCCTCGTCCCTCCCAAGATGTTGTTTACACGAGGGGCTTCATAACGGATTCTAACGGAAGACACTGAAAAGGTAACTTGTCAGAGGGGGAAGAGGGCGGCTGCTGGGGGTAGGGTTTAAATGGGAATTAAGTATATTCAAGAAAGTGGGGCTTACCAGTCCTAGAAATGAAAGCAGTGAGGTCCTCAAGTGGGGAACACCATTGGAAACCAAAACTGCAAGAAAATACGTCCATAGAGTTAAGGGTAGTCTGATAGCCTAGAGCACGGCTCTGCAAAGATTACTGGGCGTATGAATCACCTGGAATCACGGTACGATGCAGAATGAGATTCAGGAAGTCTGGGGCAGGACCTGGGAAATGCACCTCTAACTTGCTCCCATGTGATGCCCATGCTGTTGACACTTGGTACATACTTTGAATAGTGAGGTTTTAGAGGAGATGGGACAGAGGTCAGAAGAACTATGTTCTTGTCCTGGCTCTTGTTGTTCTTCAGGCCAGTTGGGTCGTGAATCTACGTAACCTTGTATCTAAGCTTGAGCTAGTAATAGTTTCCCTATTCTATATCACACAGGGGCATTTGGAACCTACGTTAAGCAATGTGCATTTCAAAAAGAGAAACAAAAATCATTGAGACAACAGAAAGATGCAAGTCTTCATATATAAAACATTTCTAGAAAGAAAAGTTTAAAATGGTGGAAGCATCACTGAACATGCAGTGCAAACTGAAGGCTTAGTAATGAAATATGGCCCAAATGTGTCCACTTTAAGAGCTAAATGTACGTTTAAAAAAATCAACTTCTGAGTTTTAAAAACAGAAGTTGGAAATGATTATTTAAATCACGAAAAGATCATTTCCAAAAGGATTTATCGGGTCTCTCTTTAACAGTAAATTTTCCCTAGGAAAACTCACATTGAATTTCCTTAGATGAAGCGAGTATACCTCTGCTGTTCTTGCATTGACAAAAGAACAAACCAAAGCGATGATCTCCAACCTCTACACGTCACAGACAGAGTCATGAAAACCTCAAGCTCTACAGCCTTTCGAAAAATCCCAAGCTGGGAAGCCTTAGGATCTCAGGAAGACACACAGACTTCTTGGGCTGACAGATCTGTCTTTGGGGTGAAATTTTCCATAGCTTGTCATCATTTGTCCAAAAGGGCCAAATAGAAAACGAAGTTAGAGTTGAAAACTGAGTCAGGTAGTATTTTTCCCCCAGCTCTCCTCAATTGTTTCGTGATTTGTGGGATTTACACTCCAGGTGATTAGAAAGCAGAGGGGGAGACGGTCATAAGTTTCCTGGCTTTAAAACCATACCATGTATAGTATTTTCCATACTTCCTTGGTGTTTGGCAGTCATTTTAACACACTGTCCCTCACGACAACCTCTCAAGGTAGGTTGAAATTATCAAAAATGATTTGTCCCCAGTGAAAACAGAACTCTAACCCTGCTGGTGGTTAGCATTCTGCTGTCTGTGGCTGGGCTCCAACTGTTAGGAATCTCCAAATAAGGAGAGGGAAAAATTTCAAGCTTACTTAAATGTGTCAGCTCTGTGCAAGTCCCAGAGCAGATTTGCTGAATCAACAGATAGGATACAAGTATTTCTTTTTCATCTCTAATTCCTCAATGCCCTGTACACGGCAATGTCGTTTCTTGGTCACAGACACAGAGAATTTTACATTCTTCAAAACTAAATAGAAATATTGCTTTGGCCAAACCCTATAAGCCCAGTCTTAGTACTCATCTCATGTCTGCATCCTGTTAGAGGAATAGGCAGAAGGCAAGACCAATGGGCAGGATCTCTACGTGTTGGAAAGCAGGCTCTTGGTGTTATCATGTGCTTAATAAATTACCTAGTTTCAACCTCATCTTTTTAGCCCAGGAAGCTTAATCCTGTTTAGGAAGGAGAGGTCATTTTACATGGTGCGAATGGCCCCATTAATTTGGTTGAAAACAGCTTATTAACCTCACTGGTTTCTGTCTCGTGAGAAAACATTTCAGGGTTCTCGTTCTTTTCCTAACACAGAGCTTTAGAAGTTTTGGTGACATGGAAAACAGGTGGTCATGAACAATCTTTCAGATTGACAGCCACTCAAGGCTCTCTTGCATCTGTTGTCACTTTTGGAAGTGGGTCCTCTCCATCATACTTCTAATGCCTTTTTAAAGCATGACTAAGCTGCTCTTGGATTAATTTTGTCTTTTCTGACCTGTAACACGTCTTGCTTATTACTGGTATGTCAAAGGACTGGTCCCTACTTGCCTAAATGGTAGTTTTAGTTTAAGTTGAGAAACTAGATTCATGTCAAACTGCTGGAGGGAAAACATACTCGTTTTCTTTAGTGTGTGCACACTATATCACTTTAGCCTCTACCTATAAAGTTACGTACTCTAAATGTTTGTTTAGAGGCTGTGAATTAAGATGGTCTCTGTTCTTTTATCCTATTTCTTATGGCTATGCGATGCTGAAATAAGTTAGACCGATTTTTGAAAGTTTATAGCTTTCCTAAACGTTTATAGAGTGAAAAGCTTATCACTTATCAAGTGTATAGGATATTGCAAAACTCATTCATTAATATCAACTGCTTTTTTATTCTCACATCCCTCTAACTTGAGAGCTACATATAAGTCATTGTCATGGTCTCACTAACACAGTGGTGTCCTTTAACAGCACCACAGTACAATTAGACAAGGGTGTTGTTCTCAACTCTGCAAACACAGGTTGCTATTTAAGGAAAAATGTCTCAGTGAAAATCCAATCTCCTGTGTAAAATATAACTCTAATTCCATTAATTTGGTTTTGAGATGGGAAGTGGATCAACATTCATCTCATCTGGGGTATTAACATCTGGCCTGCGTTAGAAAATCTCAGTGTTTCCAAGATATGTGTTACCACACTAAGTCTTCAGACTAGAAAACCAGATGATACTAGCGAATTATGAAGTAACTGCAGCAAAATGGTTATATAATAGATAAAACTGAAATCGCAAATACAGTAGACATTTCTAGAAAACAGTAACAGCATCTTCAGTAAACTAATTCTCCATGGTTCTAATTCCCTTTGTCTGCTAAGGCAAGTGGCCACACCTTTGATCATCACAAAAAGAGAGAATCTCTATTAAATAGGACTTTGCTTGTCCAGGATCTCAAAGGAGGCAAAACATATCCCCCGAGAAATTGGGCCAAATACGTAAAAGCACAATACTCTATGACAATCTACAGTTTGCCATCAGAGAATTTTTTTTTTTCTTTCTGCTCTCTCATGAAGTTTTAGCCTCCTGTTTTCAGAAGCCATTTAATTTTATTCTCAGTACTTAAATAATACAGATAACTCAAAATCTGAGCTTCTTTCCTATGCATTTAAAATTATACTATGTACCATCTTTAGGACTTAATTCTCTCACAGAAATCTGGCTGAGAAAGGCTGATTTGGTTGATGTCATAATCTATAACTTAGGTACATTTTCCAAATCCAATTATCTTTTTTTCTCAGCTACTTAGATCTTTTATTTCTTTGAAATCTTAGATTTCAGTATATCCTAGAAATTTCTTGAGTATGGGATTTATGGATTTGCATATATTTCTGGTAGGGTCTTGAATGGAAGCATGTAATTCATACAGAACTTAAATGATAATATGTATATGGGTTTTGGAAATAAATGAGACTTCTTGGTATATTGTAACAAAGACAAAAACTTGTCCCATTTTAACAGGTTGTTCTATTTATCGCACTCCTAACTGAAACCTACATGAATTGGGACTCTTTCTGTCTTTGTCTTTTGGTAGACAGTAGTAGTAGTAATAGTCTATTCTATAAGTCTAACCTGCACCAATATTTGTTCACTTTTTTACTGTTAAAAGCTATTTATGGTGGATTAAGAATATGCAATCATCAGTCTTGCCTTGGTCATGTCCCTTTTGATTTGGCCATTCGATTAAGATAGCAAAATTAACGGGAAGGACTGGTTCCTTAAAATAAAAGCATGTTGGTAAAATATTTTTAGAAATCATTGCTCACAGCAGGATGACAGAGATCACTGATATTGAGCAGTAATCAGTTTAATCATACAATATCTAGATATTTGTCAGTTACTTATCTATTCATTAAATACTTCCTTGAATGCCAAATATGTGCTAGATATGGTGGTAGTTCTATCTGGGGACACGGTGGTGAACAAGGCAGATGTGGTATCTCATCTATGGGGCTTATAGTATGAGGAACTGAAATAAGTCCTAAAAGGAAAAGTACAGGGTGCTATAGATAAATCTAACTTTGTGTAGACAGTTAAGATCGTGCACCCAGAAGTGAGTAAGAGTGAGACACACAACAATGAAATAGAGGAGTGTAGGGTTATTTTGGAACCCTTCTGAGTCTTCCCCCTGCCATAGGACACAAGCATAGACACTCACACTCATACACATACCAGTGTTATAAGGGTCTTAAATTAAGGATTATATTTCTGGAAAGACCTAATTATACTTTTTAACCCAATTTTCCTGGGTTAATTGCTAGTAACTGAGCTGATATAGGCTATTGTGAGTCTTGACTCTAAGTCTTGACGTAAATCTTGACTATGTGGTGTCCCAAATAAGTATTAATGACACAGTCTCTCTATTTGTAGAGTAGCTTTAGTTTTTTCTTTCTGGTCTGTCACTTGACCCCCAGAACCACAAACTCTTGTGTGGCTGACAAAATTGCATAGGAATGCAGGCACCAGAAGAGCACATGTCATTCCATTTATAAGTCTATCTCATTTCAGCCCTCAGTTGAAAGGTATTTTGTTAATCTTAGAAACAACTAGGAACATTTTCATTGAATTAAAGTGAGTTCCCTTATAGCTGTTTAGTATCAAGTAATGGATAATTTGCATCCAAGTCTAAGAAACCTTTACTTTTCCTTTAAAAGAAATTCATGGATACAATTAACAGAAAACCACCAATTACAAATTTCTGCCCAGTGGTATTCCTAGGTCTTAATTACAGTCTCCGACAATGAAAAACAACTTTGGGTTTTTCTCAGCAATAAGAACGGTCAGAAACAGTTACCTCTGAGGTCAGGAATACTGAAACTGGAACATTTGCTAGTTTATCTAAGAGATTTAAACATTTCCAAAATAACTGACCCAAAAGACAGTGTAAGCTGCTCGAGTACTTTTGAATAAGTTATAAAATCAAGGCCAATTGGAGTGGAAACCTCTTGCTTTGGCAGTGCTTGGTACTATCAACCAGTGGATCAACAAAGGCAGAGAAGTCATCTTAGATTATTTAACTGGTTCTCCAAGTACACTATTTACTATGGTATTCAGTGATTATCTAAAATATGTTAGGATTAATGTCAGCTACCTAGAATGAGGAATGAAAAATGCCCCGTAGTTTCTTTTCAAATGCCTCCTTCTCTTCCTCCTCACTCCCACAAGCTGGTGATGTAGGCAGGACAAGATTAAACACTGTTTTAACTGGTCAACTGATGAAACACCTGTTATCCACCATAAGCAGCTTTCTTCTCTCACCCCAGAAATAAATCATTACTCACCGTATCCAACACAGAAAATACTTTCCCCCTCGTCTTGTTCCACGCTCCACTGCTTTTCCCTGCCCTTCAAAACACTGCCACCCTTTTCCAAGGGCCTTAGACTAATGGAATCTGGGGCTGTAAGGGACCTCAGAGGTCATGTAGTCCAACCCACCTGCCCCTACCTGCCCCCATCCTGAGACTTGTACCCATCTGGGGCACAGACTTGCAGCTTTATGAAACTAATGCCTGTTATTCTCCCTGCTCTCTCCTTTGTCCCTACAGCGCCATGGCTACTTATTCTGCCACATGTGCCAACAATAGCCCTGCACAGGGCATCAACATGGCCAACAGCATTGCCAACCTGAGACTGAAGGCCAAGGAATATAGTTTACAGAGGAACCAGGTGCCAACAGTCAACTGAGGAAAAAAATAATTAAACAGGCCTAAGAAGAAATCAAAAACCATAAGACACCTATCCTGCTCTGTCATTTCTACATCTGCTGGAAAAAAATAAAAACAAACAAACACAGAAATAAACTATTGGGACCATGGCAGAGAAAAGCAGGAGAGGAGCAAAATGAAAATTAGTTAACAAATGTTCCTCCTCCCTCTGGGATACCACCACCACTTGTTTCTGTGTGTGTTAATTTTGTTTTTCCTTCTATTCATATGCTTTGCTTGATATACTCTGAGCTTCTTCAGTTAAGTTCAGCCCACCCACCCCCATGATTGTATGGGTTTTAAAAGAATCTACAGCAGCCAAAGAAACCATATATGTATATATATTCAGAATACTTGCCTATAGTCTCCTCATTGACCTGTTTGAACCTCAGTGTCTTACACTATCCTTCTTCCTAGTTCTCTGTACAGAAGCTCTAGGAACTTCTGAAAAGCCAAAGTCTTTCTGAAGAATCTGTGCCAGACATAATTCCCTTTCTCATTGTCTCCATCTCTGTTGGTCATGGTAAACTTGTTCCATCAGCTACTGGAAAGAAAAAGCAATTGTATACAACATCTGGTCACTGGCCTGTCTGATCCAGTGTGATTGGCTATGTCTGGCTAATTCTAAGCTCTAAGTTCTAGATCTAAGCTCTAGATTTAAGCTCTAAACTATAGAGGATAATATTACCATCACTACCACCCCTCACCCCTATCCAATCAATCAGCCATCCTAAGTTAAAGATATTTGTTGTTTCTTGAATGATTTGCTGTCATAGGCTATTTGATAGAAGATACATTTTTCACTTGAGAGAGGGAGAGACATTTCTCTAGGAAAACAAAGACTAAGTTGTGAAAGGCATGGCCTATATCTCTTTGGTGCCTTAAGGGTAGTCAGATGCACACTTATATATATACTGTATATATTTATATATTATATATATATAAAATATTCTTGCAAGCTTGAGTTTGCAGTTTCTCAAACACTACAAAGAGCAAATTTCACACCATCACCAGTGTCTTTATTTCTACGGTGATAAGACTTTTTATTAGGGATCTCATTTCCTTTCTTTCTCTACACAAAATTCTCATTACGGCCACAGAGCAATTGATAGGGCAGCTGTTTGAAAACAGGTCTAATTTTCACATTAGGGTTTTAAATAAATTAGAAACTATTTGAGGCTATGAAAATGTCCTTGAGTTTGGCACCTGAACTCTGGTGGAATGCTGATACATTCTGATCTATCACGCGAATTACACTTAGAAGAGGGAAAGCCGTTTCGTCATCTGTCCTTTTTCCACTCAACAGAAATCTGAAAGGTACGCCTTTAAGTGGAATACTTAAAGGTTTATCTAAATTCTAAAAATTTAAAAGGCAATTGTGGGCTATTTTTATCTTCTAATATATTGAAATAAAGTTTCGTGTCTAGGGCTGGGAGCCAGGACTGACCTTTTCTTTGTTTCTTTCTCTTTGTTTCCACCCGTGCTTTTGTAACTTGTCAGGTAAACTTGACCAAACCATGTTACCATGCTGTGCCTTGGTTTACCTTTTTTGTAAAATGGGTTTAACAATACTTACCTACCTCACAGGGGTGTTGTGAGGCTCTAATCATTTGCTTTTTCATTCTTTCCTGTATTCTCTGTACGTCCAGCGCTTTGTAGCCATGGGAGGAAAGGGAATATAAAAGTATACCATGTTAATAGAAGGCCGCTGTACCCAGAAGCCTTGTTTTCTAGCAAGGAAATGCTACCTTGCTGTAAATACTTATAACCTTGTATTTGGAAATGAGAAATAGGTTTATATTTGCAGACCTCTCAAAAAATCACATCATTTGACCAAAGAATAATTTAAGACACACAGAACAGACATATCTTTGACTTATGTTTTCATCCTGACCAACTTGGATTTCTAATAATTTTTATCAGTAATTTGAAAAGGTTTAGATTGATTTTGGCCAAATATGCCAACTCTGAGTGACAGGCAAGGATTTGGGATTTAAGATGCACTTTCAGTACAGATTTTTTATTTTCCCTGGCATATCAGATTAAGCTTAATGGTGGTATTTTTTCAGTCAAACAGCCACCAATCTGAAAATGTATTTCCTATGTTGATTTTGAACATCTTTTATTAAGAAGGAAGCCCATCTTATGCATTTTGCTTTCATCAGCTGATTCTCTCAACATACTATTAAAATATTTCTTACTGAATGGTTTATGTAGGCTGGCTGAACAACACACATTACTTGCTTCCTGAAGTATTCTTCAACTAATTCTTTTGTCCCACTAGTTGCTGCAGATTATCAAGTTTCAAAGGAACAGTGTATCCTAACAGATTAAAACATTCTTTGTGAAATGAGTGCAGTCCAAGAAATTGGTGAACTTTTGGAGTTTAGGGAGAACAGCTAAAAGAGGATTTGGGTTATATAGTGCATGGAAGAGACATCATAGGTGAAAAGATTTTGCTAAAAAGGGGGAAATCTTAGAAGAGGGAGTAAAGAGATAGAGGATCATGTAAAACAAGGTCATTTGAAACTTGCATCCTGACATTCATTTCCAGTGGTGACGAGAAAAGCCTGAACCCATAACCCCAGTGCTGGATGAAATTAGGCAATTTTACCCAACACCTGGGCAAGTGCTGTCCAGGACTATCATAGAGTAACCAATGCTGTCTGCCACAGGAGCTTTTATTGCTAGTGAATCAATACCACAGACACCTATTATGTAAGCATCTGATGGAGAAATGTACACAGGGTACAAGCACTCAATTTTGTTCATTCGTTATTGATTAAAAAAATAGAAGTTTGATATGTGATTTGGAGGAGTAGCCTTCTGGCTCCTAAACCAGGTGTCAACAGAGGGCCTCAGGGACACAAAATTCAAAGGCATATCCCTGTTCCTTATCATTCTATACCCAGATAACAGATGAATACATACAAACTATCTGTCTGTGTCCCCAGTCCCCCCCACCACCAAAATAAGGCGCTGATTTGTAGGGTACTTGGCAGTTTAAATCAAGCATGAAGAAGTGACCGGATAAAAAAGGGAATGACATTTAGGGTATAAAGATCTCATAAGAAATGTAATATGTAAATTATATCTTGCTTTATGATGTAAAATATACATTGTTTGCGCTAGAATAGAAATGATTCCTTTTCAATAAAAAGAAAGAAGGATACTACTATGTCTGCTGAGTCTGCTGGTTCTTTTCTCTTCGACCTTAAAAAACACATCTGCTAAGATCTAAGATTGCACTCAGAAAAGAGTGAAGGTAAGAGGGATTTATGAACAAGAGAACTTTTATCGGAGTGTAATAATATTTTCTAAAAAAGGGAAATAATCTATTGTTCTCACAAACAAAGACAAATGGTGGGAGGAAGAGGGGACTTCTTTTTAGTATAATGGAGAAGTGTAAAGCGGATCTTTTAGGAGAGTTTTGCTATTTTTCATCCACATCTTTAGTATCCACAATAACAGATATCATTAGACAAAACAGATTTTATATAAAGCACAGCCTTTTCTTTTAGAAAAAAGAAGTAACAAAGTAACATTTCTTAAGCACCTATTGTTATAGCATTGTGTGTGGTAACTGGTGGAGGCGTGATATAGAAAAACGAAATAGGAATCGAGTTTTTTCATACAAATTAAAATATGATTTAAAAGGCAACTACAGCATGAACAAATTTATGCAGTAGTTCAAGACAATAAATTAATGTGTCAAAGAAATAGAGCAGATGGGAGTTCAGAAGAGGAAGCAAGAAAACACTGTGAACTGGAATGGGAGAGGGTTTCACGGAGGAACTGGGGCTTGAGTTTCATCAGCAAGGATTTGGTCAGGAGAAGGGAAAGTGATGGCTTTCAGGTAGGGGGAATGGTATGCGTAAGAAAGGATGAAGGTAGGGATACGGGAATGAGGAATTTGTTTCAGGAGCACGGCAAGATGGGCCTTGTGACTGCCTGGAGGGGTGGGATAGGGAGGGTGGGAGGGAGACGCAAGAGGGAAGAGCTATGGGAACATATGTATATGTATAACTGATTCACTTTGTTATAAAGCAGAAACCAACACACCATTGTAAAGCAATTATACCCCAATAAAGATGTTAAAAAAAAAAAAAAAAGATGGGCCTAGATGGGATGGAGAGTTTATTTTCAAGTGGAGTAGAAGAAAACACTGAAGATTGAAGCTGAGTCTTCATCTTGCAAGGTATTATGTGTCAGACAAAGGACTGTGGACTTTTCCTCAGGCCATAGAGATTCACTGAAAATTATAAAGCAGGAAAAAAAAATGCCATGCAAAAAGTACTTCTTTAGCAGGATTGTTGTGGTAAAAGAATAAAGGTAAACTAGCGCAGAACAGAAACCGGAAGCAGAACAGAGAGAAGGGGAACAAAAAACAAAGGATGAATAGGAAATATCTTGCAAGGAAAGAATCAATGGGACTTTATGATGGGAGAAAGAGAATGGACAAATCAAAGACAACCCTGATTTGAAACCTGGGGACTAGGGAGATGAATCACTGACAAAACTGACAAAAAGCAACAAAAATGGGAGAGACCCAATTACAGGATAAGATAATTGCAGTTTTAGATGTATTATATTATTGTACCATTTGAAAACTGAAATGTAGGGACTTCCCTGGCAGTCCGGTGGTTAAGACTCCACGCTTTCACTACAGGGGGCATGGGTTTGGTCCCTACTCAGGGAACTAAGATCCCACATGCTGAGTGGCATGGACAAAAATACAAAACAAAAAACTGAAATATAAGTGTCCAGTAAGTGAAGAAGTAAGGCTTGGAACCAAGGTCAAGGATGATAGAAGTTTGGGATTCATCTTTAAGGAGGTGACACCTTGAGGTACAAGTGTGAATAAGTTCTTCAAGAAGAGAAAGTGTCATTGTGACTCAAATAAATATTTTAATAAGTGGCTTTTGGAAGTAGTTTAGCCCAGGGAGGAAGACAGGACTTTGAAGAACATCTCCAAGTAGGGAGAGAGTTACTGAAAGCAATTTACAAGGAGCTTTTTGAGAAATAGGAGAAAGGTCAGCTTGTTTGTTATCCCAGAGTTAAGGAAAGAGAAGTTTTCAAAAAGAAGGGAATGCTTAATATACTCAAATGCTGTAGAGCAGACCAGCTAACTGGGGGTGGGGACAAGGCCATTGGATTAGTGATTTTCTAGAGTACAGTGTACTAGAGTGCTGAAAGAAGAAGGTACATTTTGGCAAGTTATGGTAAGAAGAAGTGCTTTAAAAAATGGAAGCAGTGGCTATAGACCACTTGCTTGAGACTTTTGGCATTGAAAGTGTATTAATAAGGATCCTTTCAGTGGCAGGTGGCAGAAACCTATCGCACTAGTTCAAATTACAAAGAGCTTTACTTAAAGGACACGAGGGTTGCCCACTGAACCCAGAAAAATACTGCTGGAGCCAGAGTAGCCCTTGGGATCCCAGACACTGTAATGAGGCCCATACCCTTAGACCTGGCAAAGTCCACACACCCTGCCTTGGGTCTCACTAGCACTCCTCTGACTGTGCAAATAGTCTAGGGGGCCAGATGGATGTGCCCAGCTGGAATCTGCACCGTTCATTGTAGAACATCCTTCAGGCACTTGGGATTTGGAATTTCCTGTCAGAATGATCTGGAACCTGCTTTCAGGGTTTCCATAGGCCTCTTTTCCTGGGACCACTGTTTTTGGGGGATGGGGTTTGTACGTTGTCCTAGGATATGTGTGCTGCAGTTGCCACCTGTGTGCGCATGTCTACTTTTGGTGTGGGATGGGGCTGAGGTGAGAAGGAAAGTGGGTAGGCCACAGGCTGGGAGCTAGGTCCTGGCCCTTCCCTACACTGCCATGCTCTGAAAGAAAGTACAAAGCAAACAGTCTGAGAATTCTGGATGTGAACCTGGCTTTTCTGGTCATTATGGAGGGATTCATTAATGGAGGAGAGTGGAGCATAATTGTTTAGCGGTTTGTTAGCCTGATTTATAATATAAGCGTGTGGACGTAACTATGCGGACCTTCATTTGTACTCTTGCCTGGGTATGGCTCTAGCACCCCCATGGATGAGAGACCTGGCTTGGCTGCCTTTTGATTTAATTTCTGGAGACTCCATTAACTAGAAATCAGTGCCAGAAAGCTTTTTGCGTCATAAATTTTGAATCTGAACCCATCCTGACCCCACTTTTTTTTTTCTCTTAGAAATAGGACTCAGAGTTCTATGCATCTGTAGGACTTCAGCTTGAAGGCTTCTTTCAAATTTTCCTTGGGACAGGGTCACAGGAGAGTTCTGAACAGAGCTAATCTGCCCCCTATCAACCAACATCCCAATTTATTGTGATTTACATGGGTTGGGGTTTGATACCTTACATCAGGTCTATGGGGAGAGAAAACAGCAGAGAGCTTTGAGAAAGGGCCGAGAAGGGAGATTTCAGTTATCGCTTTAGCTCCTCTTAAGCCCATGTACTTTCCACTGTGTTTCAAACTTCCTGACTTTGCTTAAAAAGGGGACATTTCTGTTACAGTTCACAGAGTTTGCTATGGTCTCACCCTCGGGAGTCTTGGAGATCTGGCAATGGGTTGAGATCCTCCTGGTTGTACAGAATACCTCAGGTCATGTAGTTCTAGATTTGAGGGCCTCTAATAAATGACACTCCTCTTTCACTTACCCATTTCTATATTGTTAGGTACATTTCTGTTGCAAGTGGCAGAAACCCAACTGAAATTAGGTTGAGGCAGTTTAATTAGGGTGTTTATTAGATGGATGGGAGGTAGGCCAGAGGAAGAAAAGAGGAGCCATGAGAATCAGGGTAGCTCTGAGAAGCTCAGCTACCAGAAGAGACTTGACATCACCAGAACCCTCTGTCTCTCATCTCTGCAGGCAAATTTTCTCCATGGAGTAAGGAAACTGACTGCTGGCAGAGGCAGACTTACATCCCTTCAGCTTTAGCAGAAAGATCTGAGAAACCAGCTCCTGTTATAAATGTCCTGGGAGAGGACTTTAGTGTCCTGGCTTGATGTACGCACACTCATGACCCAATCATTGCGCCCTGGGGGTGGAGGTGTACTGAGCCTCCAGACCAGGGGTGTCTGCCTTTTTCAGGCACCACTTGAGCATCAGGGCAACTCCTCTTGTCCTCACTTCTACCTCTAGTCACTACTGAAACATTCAGTCCCCAGCATATTTCCAGAGTCTTGTAGACAGAACATAAACTAAGCCAATGTATAAATGCTCCCCACTTTCATTTTCAGGCATACAATTATTGGACATCAGTCCCCATAGCAGTGGTGGCCACCTTGATAATGGATCCTTGTGTTGGTTTCCCTTTTTTCCTTTTTATTCCCTAAGCTCCTCAATCCTGCTACCTGGGATCATTTTCCAAATAAAATACCTGCATGTCAGCCATTACCTCCATCTGTGCTTTTTGGGGGGTGGGGTGGGGGGAGGGCTCTGACTAATACGAAGCTCTATTCTCTTTTGCTAGGGGCATCCTCCCAAAAACGATGTGGATTGAGTATTGGGGACCTGCTGTTACCAGATGAAAGAGAAGGAAATGAAATGTAGTCAGATAAAGATAATACAGACAGGTTGTCCCGAGCAAGGAAGGAGAGAGAAACATTTTTGACTGTAAATTGCTTTCCATCTCAATTGGTATTAACTCTTTCTTCTCACTAATGTTGGCAAATGTTTGCTGCAAATACTTCAGTTAAAATCATACCAATTCCTTTCCTCATTCTTGTAGAAGAGACAGCTAGCATTTCAACAAAGTCCATTTACTCTTCTTTCTGTGCACATGGGTAGGTCTCATGCCCCAGCATCCCTTGCAGTAAGGTGTGGTCTTGTGACTAATTTTCAGACAATGGAATGAGAGAAGTGGTATTTGACAACTTCAGCCCTGGCTCATAGCTCCCATCTATGCTTTCCTTTGCTCTTCCTCCCTCTGGCTGCCTGATATGACAGCCTCTGATCAACACTGGGAACCACATTTTAAGGATGGTAAAGCAACAGTCAACCTGGGACTTGGAATAGTGACTTCAGGAAGCAATGCTGCAACTCTCGCTGACCTGGAAACATTCTGGAGTGTTATATGGTGGGGAAATAAAGTTTTGTTCTGTCAGTCTATTACATGACAAGGTCTATTTGTTAACTGCAACTCAGCCCAACCTAATACCTCCTCCCCCTTTCTCCTCCCTTTCCATTCTTCCTTCCTTCAATATCACATGCATTTCAAGATCCTTGTAACTCACTGACTTACTGTTTTCCATGAGCACACATTCTTATTCTCCCATACTGGATATCTGAATATTATAATATATAGTTTTATAGCATCTTGTGCCCTTTGGATAATACCTAATTAATTGAATATTGTAGTAAATGAGTACACTAAATATCACTTTCAATAAATTAGTGCCGGACACTCTGGAGTTCCTGGAAAATATCTCAAAATGTTATTCTAGTTATAAAAAGGCAGCATTCTTGAAAGTAAGATAGCCAGGTCATCTACAAATTGAAGACATCTGAAAACTATTTCTTAGAGTCACATATTTATTTGCTTAGTGTCACTCAGTTACTCAGAGGTAAAATAAGGCTAGCGATCCTGGACAGCTAGAGAAACTCACACATGTGCACAGAAAGATGTGAACAGAAATGTCCATTATAGCACGGTTTGCAATAATAAAATATTGGAAACAAATAAAATGTCCATCAAAGAGAGAATAAACAAAACTGTGATATATTCAGACAATGGAATATTATTCAGAAATAAAAAATGAATAAATGAGAAATGGCTACACATATCTACTTGGGGACCTCTCAGAAACATAACTGTGAGAAGAAAAAATAAAAGTTGCAGAAGGATATATGACACTTTCTATAAAGTTAAAAAATGCACACAAATCATATATTGTTTATAAACACAGATGCATGTGGTAAAAATACACATACATATAAATAAATAAAAAGATGAAATGAAAAACAATTTCAGAATACTCTTTCAGAAAAGGCAATTTCTGAGTAAAGAGGTAAGGCATAGGATTGGAAGGGGCACACTGAGTGCTTCAAGTAAATCAGAACTACTTCATTTCTTAAAAAGTATGAAGGTGTCTGCTCTTCTGGTGAGATGGGGCCGGGAGACGCTCTGCTCACCTTCTTGCCTGGGTTGGCATTCAGGCTCTAGGGCCGACAGAAAATCTCGTTTGAGGGTCCCACTGAGTTCCCCGGTCAGAGTGTTGTAGCTGAGGAGAGCGGCTGCTTGGGAATACTGTTCAGGCACTGCAGAAAGCCTTCTTGGAATCTGACATGTTATCACTTTGGGACCGTTGGCCTGCTGCTCCTGCCTTGGCCACATGAAGGCTCAGACTGTCCCAGTCTCTGAACTGAAGAGAACCAACACTATTAGCATATCTCTCACCACCATGAATGCAAGGTATTTCAATGAAGAGTATCAGGAGGACATCTACAAATCCTAGACTGGCATGTACAAGTTCTGAGGAATGGTAGAATAACCCAATGTATCTGGGTGACATTTGGAGACAGCTGGGACAGAGCTACAACAGGGCAAGGGCTGACACCCAACTCATAGCCCACCTTCTCCAGCCATGTGGCTGTCAGGGTCTTGGTGCTCTGGCTGGCTGTCAGGCCTGAGCCTCTGAGGTGGGAGAGCTGAAATCAGGGCATTATCCACCACAGACCTCCAAGCCCCACATAATATCAATGGGAGAGAGCTCTCCCAGAGATCTCTGTCTCAACGCTAAGACCCAGCTCCACTCAATGACCAGCAAGCTCCAGTGCTGGACACCCCATGCCAAATAACTAGCACGACAGGAACACAAACCCACCCATTAGCAGAGAGGCTGCCTAAAATCACACTAAGTTCATAGACACCCCAAAACACACCACAAGAAGTGGTCCTGCCCACCAGAAAGACAAGATCCAGCCTCATCCACCAGAACACAGGCACCAGTAACCTCGACCAGGAAGCCTACAAAACCCACTGAACCAAACTTACCCACTGGGGGCAGACACGAAAAACAATGGGAGCTATGAACTAGCAGCCTGCAAAAAGGAGATGCCAAACACAGTAAGTTAAGCAAAATGAGAAGACAGAGAAATACACAGCAGATGAAGGAACAAGGAAAAACTCACCAGACCAAACAAATGAAGAGGAAATAGGTAGTCTACCTGAAAAAGAATTCAGAGTAATAATAGCAAAGATAATCCCAAATCCTGGAAATAGAATACAGAAAATAAAAGAAATGTTTAACAAGGACCTAGAAGAACTAAAGTGCAAACAAACAATGATGAACAACACAATAAATGAAATTAAAAATTCTCTAGAAGGAATCAATAGCAGAATAACTGAGGCAGAAGAATGGATAAGTGACCTAGAAGATAAAATAATGGAAATCACTACCACAGACCAGAATAAAGAAAAAAGAATGAAAAGAATTGAGGACAGCCTCAGAAACCTCTGGGACAACATTAAACACACCAATATTCAAATTACAGAGGTCCCAGAAGAAGAAGAGAAAAAGAAAGGGACTGAGAAAATATTTGAAGAGATTATACTTGAAAACTTCTTTAATATGGGAAAAGAAATAGTCATTCAAGTCCAGGAAGCACAGGAAGTCCCATACAGGATATATCTGAGGAGAAACACACCAAGACACATATTAATCAAACTATCAAAAATTAAATACAAAGAAAAACATTAAAAGCAGCAAGGGAAAAACAACAAATAACACATAAGGGAATCCCCATAAGGTTAACAGCTGATCTTTCAGCATAAACTCTGCAAGCCAGAAGGGAGTGGTAGGACATATTTAAAGTGATGAAAGGGAAAAACCTACAACCAAGATTACCCTACCCAGCAATGGTCTCATTCAGATTCGACAGAGAAATTACAATTTTCACAGACAAGCGAAAGCTAAGAGAATTCAGCACCACCAAACCAGGTTTACAACAAATGCTAAAGGAACTTCTCTAGGCAGGAAACACAAGACAAGGAAAAGACCTACAATAACAAACCCAAAAATTAAGAAAATGGTAATAGGAATGTACATATAGAAAATTACATTAAATGTAAATAGATTAAATGCTCCAACCACAACACATAGCCTGGCTGAATGTCGACAAAAACAAGACCGTATATATGCTGTCTACAAGAGACCAACTTCAGACCTAGGGACATATACAGACTGAAAGTGAGGGGATGAAAACAGATATTCCATGCAAAAGGAAATCAAAAGAAAGCTGGAGCAGCAATTCTCATATTGGACAAAATAGACCTTAACACAAAGACTATTACAAGAAACAAAGAAGGACACTACATAATGATCAAGGGATCAATCCAAGAAGAAGATATAACAATTGTAAATATATAGGCACCCAAAATAGGAGCACCTCAATATATAAGGCAAATGCTAACAGCCAAAAAAGGGGAAATCGACAGTAACACAATCATAGTAGGGGACTTTCCACTTTCAGCAATGGACAGATCATCCAAAATGAAAATACATAAGGAAACATAAGCTTTAATTGACACATTAAACAAGACGGACTTAATTGATATTTATAGAATATTCCATCCAAAACAACAGAATACACTTTCTTCTCAAGTGTTCATGGAACATTCTCCAGGATAGATCATATCTTGGGTCACAAATCAAGCCTTGGTAAATTTAAGAAAGTTGAAATAGTATCAAGTATCTTTTCTGACCACAATGCTGTAAGACTAGATATCAATTACAGGAAAAAATCTGTAAAAAATACAAACACATGGAGGCTAAACAATACACTATTAATAACCAAGAGATTACTGAAGAAATCAAAGAGGCAATCAAAAAATACCTAGAAACAAATGACAATGAAAACATGATGACCCAAAACCTATGGGATGCAGCAAAATCCATTCTAAGATGGAAGTTTATAGCAATAAAATCCTACCTCAGGAAACAAGAAAAATCTCAAATGAACAACCTAAACTTACACCTAAGCAATTAGGGAAGGAAGAACAAAAAAACCCCAAAGTTAGTAGAAGGGAAGAAATCATGAAGATCAGATCAGAAATCAATGAAAAAGAAAAGAAGGAAATGATAGCAAAGATCAAGAAAATTAAAAGCTAGTTCTTTGGGAAGAGAAACAAAATTGATAAACCTTTAGCCAGACTCATCAAGAAAAAAAGGGAGAAGATTCAAATCAATAGAAATAGAAATGTAAAAGGAGAAGTAACAACTGACACTGAAGAAATACAAAGGATCATGAGAGATTACTACAAGCAACTATATGCCAATAAAATGGACAACCTGGAGGAAATGGAAAAATTCTTAGAAAAGCACAACCTACCGAGACTGAACTGGGAAGAAATAGAAAATATAACCAGACAAATCACAGGCGCTGAAATGAAAACTGTGATTAAAAGTCTTCCAAGAAACGAAAGCCCAGGACCAGATACCTTCGCAGGCAAATTCTATCAAACATTTAGAGAAGAATTAACACCTATCCTTCTCAAACTCTTCCAAAATATAGCAGAGGGATGAACACTCCCAATTTCATTCTACGAGGACACCAGCACCCTGATACTAAAACCAGAAAAAGATGTCACAAAAAAGAAAACTAGAGGTCAATATCACCGATGAACATTGACACAAAAATCCTCAACAAAATACTAGCAAACAGAATCCAACAGCACATTAAAAGGATCATACACCATGATTAAGTGGGGTTTATCCCAGGAATACATGGATTCTTGAATATATGCAATTCAATGTGATACACCAAATTAACAAATTGAAGGATAAAACCCATATGATCATCCCAATAGATGCAGAAAAAATTTTGACAAAATTCAACACCCATTTATGATAAAAACCCTAGAGAAAGTAGGCATAGAGGGAACTTACCTCAACATGATAAAGACCATATATGACAAACCCACAGCCAACATCATTCTCAATGGCAAAAAACTGAAACCATTCCCACTGAGATCAGGAACAAGACAAGGTTGCCCACTCTCACTACTATTATTCAACATAGTTTTGGAAGTTTTAAGCACAGCAATCAGAGAAGAAAAAGAAATAAAAGGAATCCAAATCAGAAAAGAAGAAGTTAAGCTATCACTGTTTGCAGATGACATGATACTATACATAGAGAATCCTAAAGATGCCATCAGAAAACTACTAGAGCTAATCAATGAATTTGGTAAAGTAGCAGGATACAAAATTAATGCACAGAAATCTCTGGCATTCCTATACACTAATGATGAAAAATCTGAAAGAGAAATTCAGGACACACTCATATGTACCATTGCAACAAAAAGAATAAAATACCAAGGAATAAACCTACCTAAGGAGACAAAACACATGCATGCAGAAAACTATAAGACACTGATGAAAGAAATTAAAGATGATACAAAAAGATGGAGAGATATACCATGTTCCTTGATTGGAAGAATCAACATTGTGAAAATGACTATACTACCCAAAGCAATCTACAGAGTCAATGCAATCCCTATCAAACTACCAATGGCATTTTTCACAGAACTAGAAGCAAAAATTTAACAATATACATAGAAACACAACAGATCCCGAATGGCCAAAGCAATCTTGAGAAAGAAAAACAGAGCTGGAGGAATCAGGCTCCCTGACTTCAGACTATACTACAAAGCTACAGTAATCAAGAAGTATGGTACAGAAATATAGATCAATGGAACAAGGAAGAAAGCACAGGGATAAACCCACGCACATATGGTCACCTTATTTTTGAAAAAGGAGGTAAGAATATACAATGGAGAAAAGTCAGCCTCTTCAGTAAGTGGTGCTGGGAAAACTGGACAGCTGCATGTAAAAGAATGAAATTAGAACACTCCCTAACATCATACCCAAAAATAAACTCAAAATGGGTGAAAGACCTAAATGTAAGGCCAGACACTATAAAACTCTTAGAAGAAAACATAAGCAGAACACTCTATGACATAAATCACAGCAAGATACTCTTTGACCCACCTCCTAGAGAAAGGGAAATAAAAACAAAAATAAACCAATGGTACCTAATGAAGCTTAAAAGCTTTTGCACAGCAAAGGAAACCATAAAGAAGACTAAAAGACAACCCTCAAAATGGGAGAAAATATTTGCAAATGAAAAAAAAGACAAAGGATTAATCTCCAAAATATACAAACACATGGAGCTCAATATAAAAATAACAAACAATCCAATCCAAAAATGGGCAGAAGACCTAAATAGACATTTCTCCAAAGAAGATATACAGACTGCCAACAAACACATGAAAGGATGCTCCACATAACTAATCATTAGAGAAATGCAAATCAAAACTAAAATGAGGTATCAACTCACACCAGTCTGAATGGCCATCATCAAAAAATCTACAAACAACAAATGCTGGATAGGGTGTGGAGAAAAGGGAACCCTCTTGCACTGTTGGTGGGAATGTAAATTGATACAGCCACTATGGAGAACAGTGTGGAGGCTCCTTAAAAAATTAAAAATAGAACTACCATACGACCCAGCAATCCCACTACTGGACATATACACTGAGAAAACCATCATTCAAAAAGAGTCATGTACCACAATGTTCATTGTAGCTCTATTTACAATAGCCAGGACATGGAAGCAACCTAAGTGTCCATCGACAGGTGAATGGATAAAGATGGGGCACATATATACAATGGAATATCACCCAACCATAAAAAGAAACGAAATTGAGTTATTTGTAGTGAGGTGGATGGACCTAGAGTCTGTCATACAGAGTGAAGTAAGTCAGAAAGAAAAAAACAAATATCATATGCTAACACATATATATGGAATCTAAACATAAAAAAAAGAAAGTTCTGAAGAACCTAGGGGCAGAATAGGAATAAAAATGCCTTCGTAGAGAATGGACTTGAGGATATGGGGAGGGGTAAGGGTAAGCTGGGACGAAGTGAAAGAGTGGCATGGACTTATATATACTACCAAATGTAAAATAGATTGCTACTGGGAAGCAGCCACATAGCACAGGGAGATCAGCTCGGTGCTTTGTGACCACCTAGAGGGGTGGGATAGGGAGGGCGGGAGGGAGACGCAAGGGGAAGGAGATATGGGGATATACATATATGTATAGCTGATTCACGTTGTTATAAAGCAGAAACTAACACACCATTGTAAAGCGATTATACTCCAATAAAGATATTTAAAAAAAATCTCTTAGAGGAAAACATTGGCTGAACACTCTATGACATAAACTACAGCAATATCTTTTTTGACCCACCTACTAGAGCAAGGGAAATAAAAACAAAAATAAACAACTGGGACCTAATGAAGCTTAAAAGCTTTTGCACAGCACAGAAACTATAACCAAGACTAAAAGACAACCCTCAGAATGGGAGAAAATATTTGCAAACGAATCAATGGACAAATCATTAATCTCCAAAATATACAAGGAGCTCATGCTGCTCAATATCAAAAAAACAAACAACCTGATCAAAAAATGGGCAGAAGACCTAAATAGACATTTCTCCAAAGAATATATACAGATTGTCAACAAACACATGAAAGGATGCTCAACTTCACAAATCATTAGAGAAATGCAAATCAAAACTACAATGAGGTATCACCTCACACCAGCCACAATGGCCATCATCAAAAAATCCACAAACAATAAATGTTGGAGAGGGTATGGAGAAAAGGGAGCCCTCTTGCACTGTTGGTGGGAATGTAAATTGATACAGCCACTATGGAGAACAGTATGGAGGTTACTTAAAAACTAAAAATAGAACTACCATAGGACCCAGCAATCCCACAACTGGGCACATATCCTGAGAAAACCGTAATTCAAAAAGAGACATGGGGCTTCCCTGGTGGCGCAGTGGTTGAGAGTCCGCCTGCCGATGCAGGGGACACGGGTTTGTGCCCCAGTCCGGGAAGATCCCACATGCTACGGAGCGGCTGTGCCCGTGAGCCATGGCCGCTGAGCCTGCGCGTCCGGAGCCTGTTGCTCTGCAACGGGAGAGGCCACAACAGTGAGAGGCCCGGGTACTGCAAAAAAACAACAATACAAAAAAAGACATATACCACAATGCTCATTGCAGCACTATTTACAATAGGCAGGACATGGAAGTAACCTAAGTGTCCATCAACAGATGAATGGGTAAAGAAGACGTGGCAGGTATATACAATGGAATATTACTCAGCCATAGAAAGAAACGAAATTGAGTTATTTGTAGTGAGGCGGATGGACCTAGCATGTGTCATACAGAGTGAAGTGAGAAAAACAAAAACAAATATTGTGTGTTAACCCATGTATATGGTATCTAAAAAAAAAAAAAGGTTCTGAAGAACCTAGGGGCAAGACAGGAATAAAGATGCACAGGTGGAGAGTGGACTTGAGGACACAGGGAGGGAGAGGGTTGGGCTGGGATGAGGTGAGAGAGTCGCATGGACATATATACACTACCAAATATAGAATGGATTGCAGGTGGGAAGCAGCTGCATAGCACAGGGAGATCAGCTGGCTGATTTTTTTTTTAACATCTTTATTGAAGTATAATTACTTTACAGTGGTGTGTTAGTTTCTGCTTTATAACAAAGTGAATCAGCTATGAATAAAGATATATCCCCATGTCTCCTTCCTCTTGTGTCTCCCTCCCACCCTCCCTATCCCACCTCTCTAGGTGGTCACAAAACACCAAGCTGATTTCCCTGTGCTATGCGGCTGCTTCCCACTAGCTATATATTTTACATCTGGTAGCATATATAAGTCCAGGCCACTCTCTCACTTCATCCCAGCTTACCCTTGCCCCGCCAACCCCAGTCCTCAAGTCCATTCTCTACATCTCCAACTTTATTCCTGTCCTGACCTTAGGCTCTTCGTAAGCTTTTTTTTTTTTAATTCCATATGTATATGTTAGCATATAGTATTTGTTTTTCTCTTTCTGACTTCACTCTGTATGACAGACTCTATGTCCACCCAACTCACTACAAATAATTCAATTTCTTTTTATGGCTGAGTAATTTGTATATAATTGTATATCTGTGCCATATCTTCTTTGTCCATTCATCTGTCGATGGACACTTAGGTTGCTTCCATGTCCTGGCTATTGTAAACAGAGCTGCAATGAACACTGTGGTACATGACTCTTTTTGAATTATGGTTTTCTCAGTGTATATGCCCAGTAGTTGGATTGCTGGGTCCTATAGTAGTTCTATTTTTAGTTTTTAAGTAACCTCCATACTGTTCTCCATAGTGGTTGTATCAATTTACATTCCCACCAACAGTGCAAGAGGGTTCCCTTTCCTCCACACCCTCTCCAGCATTTATTGTTTGTAGATTTTTTGATCATGGCCATTGTGTCTGGTGTGTGGTGATACCTCATTGTAGTTTTGATTTGCATTTCTCTAATGATTTGTGAAGTTGATCATCCTTTCATGTGTTTGTTGACAATCTGTATATCTTCTTCAGAGAAATGTCTATTTAGGTCTTCTGCCCGTTTTTGGTTTGGGCTGTTTGTTTTTTTGATATTGAGCTGCATGAGCTGCTTGTATATTTTGGAGATTAATCCTTTGTCAGTTGCTTCATCAGCAAATATTTTCTCCCATTCTGAGGGCTGTCTTTTACTCTTGTTTATGGCTTCCTTCGCTGTGCAAAAGCTTTTAAGTTTCATTAGGTCCCATTTGTTTATCTTTGTTTTTATTTCCCTTTTTCTAGGAGGTGGGTCAAAAAGGATGTTGCTGTGATTTATGTCATAGAGTGTTCTGCCTATGTTTTCCTTTAAGAGTTTTATAGTGTCTGGCCTTACATTTAGGTCTTTAATCCATTTTGAGTTTATTTTTGTGTACAGTGTTCTAATTTCATTCTTTGATGTTTAGCTGTCCAGTTTTCCCCGTACCACTTATTGAAGAGGCTGTCTTTTCTCCATTGTATATTCTTGCCTCCTTTGTCAAAAATAAGGTGACCATATGTGTGTGGGTTTATCCCTGGGTTTATCTATTCTGTTCCATTGATCTATATTTCTGTTTTTGTGCCTGTACCATACTGTCTTGATTACTGTAGCTTGTAGCATTGTATGAAGTCATGGATCCCGATTCCTCCAGCTCCGTTTTTCTTTCTCAAGATTGCTTTGGCCATTTGGGGTCTTTTGTGTTTCTACACAAATTGTGAAAACTTTTGTCCTACTTCTGTGAAAATGCCATTGGTAGTTTGATAGGGATTGCATTGAATCTGTAGATTGCTTTGGGTAGTATAGTCATTTTCATAATGTTGATTCTTGCAATCCAAGAACATAGTATATCTCTCCATCTGTTTGTATCGTCTTTAATTTCTTTCATCAGTGTCTTATAATTTTCTGCATACAGGTCTTTTGTTTCCTTATGTAGTTTTATTCCTAGGTGTTTTATTCTCTTTGTTGCATTGGTAAATGGGAGTGTTTCCTCAATTTCTCTTTCAGATTTTTCATCATTAGTGTATAGGAATGCCAGAGATTTCTGTGCATTAATTTTGTATCCAGCCACTTTACTAAATTCACTGATTAACTCTAGTAGTTTTCTGGTAGTGTCTTTAGGATTCTCTATGTATAGTATCAAGTCATCTGCAAACAGTGATAGCTTAACTTCTTCTTTTCTGATTTAGATTCCTTTTATTTCGTTTTCTTCTCTGATTGCTGTGCTTAAAACTTCCAAAATTATGTTGAATAATAGTGGTGAGAGTAGGCAACCTTGTCTTGTTCCTGAACTTAGCGGAAATGATTTCAGTTTTTCACCATTGAGAACGATGTTGGCTATGGGTTTGTAATATATGGCCTTTATTATGTTGAGGAAAGTTCCCTCTATGCCTACTTTCTCTAGGGTTTTTATCATAAATGGGTGTTGAATTTTGTTGAAGGCTTTTTCTGCATCTTTTTTAGATGATCATTTGTTTTTTATTCTTCAATTTGTTAATATGGTGTATCACATTGATTGATTTATATATATTGAAGAATCCTTGCATTCCTGGGATAAACCCCATTTGATCATGGTGTATGATCCTTTTAATGTGCTGTTGGATTCTGTTTGCTAGTATTTTGTTGAGGATTTTTGCATCTATGTTCATCAGTGATATTGACCTCTAGTTTTCTCTCTTTGTGACATCTTTGTCTGGTTTTGGTATCGGGTGATGGTGTCCTCGTAGAATGAGATTGGGAATGTTCCTCCCTCTGCTATATTTTGGAACAGTTTGAGAAGGGTAGGTGTTAACTCTTCTCTTAATGTTTTTTACAATTTGCCTGTGAAGCCATATGGTCCCGGGCTTTTGTTTGTTGGAAAATTTTTAAACACAGATTCAATTTCAGTGCTTGTTTTTGGTCTGTTTATTATTTTCTATTTCTTCCTGATTCAGTCTCCGAAAGTTGTGCTTTTCTAAGAATTTGTCCATTTCTTCCAGGTTTTCCATAATATTGGCATATGGTTGCTTGTAGTAGTTCTCTGATCCTTTGTGTTTCTGCAGGGTCAGTTGTTATTTCTCTTTTTTCACTTCTAATTCTATTGATTTGAGTCTTCTCCCTTTTTTTCTCATGAGTCTGGCTAATGTTTTATCAATTTTGTTTATCTTCTCAAAGAACCAGCTTTTACTTTTATTGATCTTTGCTCTTGTTTCCTTCATTCTTTTTTCCATTTATTTCTGCTCTGATCTTTATGATTTTTTTTCCTTCTTCTTACTTTGGGTTTTTTTTTTTTTTTGTTCTTCTTTCTGTAATTGCTTTAGGTGTAACATTATGTTATTTATTTGAGGTGTTTCTTGTTTCTTGAGGTAGGATTGTATTGCTATAAACTTCCCTCTTAGAACTGCTTTTGCTGCGTCCCATAGGTTTTGGGTCGTCGTGTTTTCATTGTCTTTTGTTTCTAGGTATTTTTTGATTTCCTCTTTGATTTCCTCAGTGATGTTTGGTTATTAAATAGTGTGTTGTTTAGCTTCCATGTGTTTGTATTTTTACAGATTACTTTCCTGCAATTGATATGTAGTCTAGCGTTGTGGTCAGAAAAAAATATTTGATACAATTTCAATTTTCTTAAATTTACCAAGGCTTGGTTTTTTAACCATGATATGATCTATCCTGGAGAATGTTCCACATGAGCACTTGAGAAGAAAGTGTATTCTGTTGTTTTTGGATGGAATGTCCTTTAACTATCAATTAAGTCATCTTGTTTAATGTGTCATTTAACCTTGTGTTTCCTTATTAATGTTCTGTTTGGATGATCTGTCCATTGGTGAAAGTGGTGTTTTAAAGTCCCCTACTATGATTTTGTTACTGTCAGTTTCCCCTTTTATAGCCGTTAGCATGTACTTTATTTACTGCGGTGCTCCTATGTTGGGTGCATAAATATTTAGAATTGTTATATCTTCTTTTGGGATTGATCCCTTGATCATTATGTAGTGTCCTGGTTTGTCTCTTGTAATATTCTTTATTTTAAAGTCTATTTTGTCTGATATGAGAATTGCTACTGCAGCTTTCTTTTGATTTCCATTTGCATGGAATATTTTTTTCTATCCCCTCACTTTCAGTCTGTATGTGTCCCTAGGTCTGAAGTGGGGTCTTGTAGGCAACATATATACGGGACTTGTTTTTGTATCCATTCAGCCAGTCTATGTCTTTTGGTTGGAGCATTTAATCCATTTACATTTAAGGTAATTATCAATATGTATGTTCCTAGTACCGTTTTCTTAATTGTTATGGGTTTGTTTTGTGAGTCTTTTTCTTCTCGTGTTTCCCACCTAGAGAAATTTTTTAGCATTTTTTCTAAAGCTGGTCTGGTGATGCTGAATTCTGTTAGCTTTCGCTTGTCTGTAAAGATAATAATTTCTCCGTCTAATATGAATGGGATCCTTGCTGGGTATAGTAATCTTGGTTTTAGGTTTTTCCCTTTCATCACTTTAAATATGTCCTGCCATTCCCTTCTGTCTTGCAGAGTTTCTGCTGAAAGATTAGCTGTTAACCTTACGGGGATTCCCTTGTATGTTTTTTGTTGCTTTTCCCTTGCTGCTTTTAATATTTTTCTTTGAATTTAATTTTTGATAGTTTGATTAGTATGTGTCTTGGCGTGTTTCTCCTTGGATTTATCCTGTATGGGAATCTCTGTGCTTTCTGGACTTGATTATTTCCTTTTCCGTAATAGGTAAGTTTTCAAGTATAATCTCTTCAAATATTTTCTCAGTCCCTTTCTTTTTCTATTCTTCTTTTGGGACCCCTCTAATTCGAATGTTGGTACCTTTAATGTTGTCCCAGAGGTCTCTGAGACTGTCCTCAATTTTTTTCATTCTTTTTTCTGCTCTGCGGTAGTTATTTCCAGTATTTTATCTTCCACGTCACTTATCCGTTCTTCTGCCTCAGCTATTGTGCTATTGATTCCTTCTAGAGAATTTTTAATTTCATTTATTGTGTTGTTCATCATTGTTTGTTTGCAGTTTAGTTCTTCTAGGTCCTTTTAAACGTTTCTTGTGTTTTCTCCATTCTATTTCCAAGATTTTGGATCATCTTTACTGTCATTACTCTGAATTCTTTTCCAGGTAGACTGCCTATTTCCTCTTCATTTGTTTGGTCTGGTGGGTTTTTACCTTGCTCCTTCATCTGCTGTGTGTTTCTCTGTCATCTCATTTTGCTTAACTTACTGTGTTTGGGGTCTCCTTTTAGCAGGCTGCAGGTTCTTAGTTCCTGTTGTTTTTTGTGTCTGCCTCTAGTGGCTAAGGTTGTTTCTGTGGGTGGCATAGGCTTCCTGGTGGAGGGGACTGGTGCCTGTGTTCTGGTGGATGAGGCTGGAACTTGTCTTTCTGGTGGGCAGGACAGTGTCTGGTGGTGTGTTTTGGGGTGTCTGTGACCTTAATATGATTTCAGGCAGCCTCTCTGCTAATGGGTGTGGTTGTGTTCCTGTCTTGCTAGTTGTTTGGCATAGGATGTCCATCACTGTTGCTTGCTGGTCATTGAGTGAAGCTGGGTCTTGACGTTTAGATGGAGATCTCTAGGAGTGCTTTTGCCATTTGACACTACGTGGAGCTCTGAGGTCTCTGGTAAATCAATGTCCTGAACTCAGCTTTCCCACCTCAAAGACACAGGACTGACACCTGGCCGGAGCACCAAGACCCTATCAGCCACATGGTTCAGAAGAAAAGGAGAAAAATAAATAAATAAAATAAATAAAATAAAGTTATTAAAATAAAATAATAAAATGTAATTATTGAAAAGAAAAAAATTAAAAATAGAAAAAAGAAAAAGAGAGCAACCAAACCAAAAAAACAATCCATGAATGATAACAAGTGCTAAAAACTATACTAAAACAAACAAACAAACAAAAAACAACAAAAGAAACGGACAGACAGAACCCAAGGACAAATGGTTAAAACAAAACTATACAGACAAAATCACACAAAGAAGCATACACATACACACTCACAAAAAAGAAAAAAGAAAAAAATATGTATATGTCATTGCTCTCAAAGTCCACTTCCTCAATTTTGGGATGATTTGTTGTCTATTCAGGTATTCCACTGATGCAGCGTTTATTGTGGAGATTCAATCCGGGGCTCCTTAGGCTGCTGGGAGAAATTTCCCTTTCTCTTCCTTGTTCGCACAGCTCCTGGGGTTCAGCTTTGGATTTGGCCCTGCCTCTGTGTGTAGGTTGCCTGAGGGCTTCTGTTCTTCGCCCAGACATGACGGGGTTAAAGGAGCAGCTGATTTGGGGGCTCTGGCTCACTCAGGCCGGGGGGCCAGGTGGAATACCGAATGCAGAGCGAGCCTGTGGCAGCAGAGGCCGGTGTGACGTTGCAACAGCCTGAGGCACGCTGTGTGTGCTCTCAGCTCTGTGCTTTGTGACCACCTAGACGGGTGGGTTAGGGAGGGTGAGAGGGAGACGCAAGAGGGAGGGGATATGGGGATATGTGTATATGTGTGGCTGATTCACTTTGTTATACAGCAGAAGCTAATGCACCATTGTAGAGCAATTATACTCCAACAAAGATGTTGAAAAAAATATGAGATGCAAATATGACAAATATTAAAGTTTGACAAAAGCTGGGTGGCAAGCACAGTATGTTCAAGATACTGATCTCTGTAGTTTTCTGTGCTTATATTTCAAAATTTGTTAAATGTGGGAAAAAATAATGGGCATGTATATCTTACAACCTCAGCAGGGGGACATGCAAGATTGTGGTGGGTGTGTTTGTGTAATCCTGGACTTTGCTCTAGCCAAGAGGGGAGGAAAGATGCTATAATACATTTTAAAGAAGACTTTTAAAAAAATCCTACATAGAACTTATCTCACCCAATCAAGCTTCTAAGCATGGAAGAGGCAATGCCCCTTAAAGATTTATATCAAAAATATTTTCCTTGGTTTTTTACTGTAAACCTAAATTTCTGCCTTTATTGTTTGGGTTTCCAGGAGTCTCCCATTATCTGGGCTGTATGAAGTAACCCATACCTTGAAGTTATTATTAGCCATTATAACTCCTGCATGGTGTTGAAAGCATAGGGCATAGTTTTGATGTATGTGATGGGGGCAGTGGAGAAGTATGTGTGTGGGGTATGGGAATCCTGTTGCAGAATAGCAAACATTGATGGGAACTCTACAGAGGGGAATTTTAGGGGATAACATGATGTAATGGGAAAAGCATGAACCTTGTTTCCAGTCTCTACTAACTTATTTTCAGTGTAATCTTGGAAAGTTATTTATCCCCTATGAGCCTTTTCTCTTTGTTTGTAAAGTAATACCTACACCATTGGTTGGTGGAGGGATTAAACAAGGCAACACACATGAAGGATTAACATACTACTTGAATCACATTATAGATTTCCTTTTTCTTCCATACTTCCAAGGGACAGCTCAGATTCAATGGAGAGAGTCATGATTTGTAGGCTAGGAGGCCCAGACTCTCTGTGTGGCAACATAGCAGAAGGAATTCAAAGATGAGAGAAGTGTGGTAACCAATGAGAGAAGGAAAAACATGGAAAGGAAAGGAGGGAGTGTACAGAATGTGTGTGACTGCCCTACTTTTCCCAGAAGTATATGCAAGACGTTTCTCCTGATGTCTAGCTACTCTTAAAATTGAAGTTGGCTTCCCCCACCTCCTTTGGCTACAAAAATGAAACTCAAAGTTTAGAAGCCTCAAAAAAAAAAAAAAAAGAAAAAGGGAAGTTTAGAAGCCTCTTTTCCCCACCCCTTTGGAAATTCTACAGAACAGTGAGTGAAGAGAGTTCTGATGAATTTTTTTCTCTTTTGTAACACAAAATAGTGCAGCTCCAAAGTAGTAGTACACAGAGCTAATTTTTGAGTGAAGACAAAGTCCCCAAAGTATTTTTCTTCCATCCCCTTTCCCTACTGCTGCTTGTCTGTGCAATGCCCCTTTTTGTCAGGACTGGAGTGTTTGATCCCGGTTAGCTGTGAACAACTTGTCTCATCCTGGACAGCACTCCCTATTCCTCCTGACTCCCAAACTTTCCATTCTTATTTCCAGGTGAGTTTTCAAAGAGTTTTCTTGAAGTTAACTATTTTTGTGTCAGTGAGGAAAACAGCAGTCACCGTGGATGCCTAAGAATGATTACAAAATTGTCCTTCTTCAAGCTTCAAAAAAATGAAGTCTGGAGCTTTCTCCCAAGTGCCCCTGCTGTCTCTGTCGCTAGGTACCTAACTCAGCCCCTGCCCTTCTAGGGAAAGAATGAAACTCCTTCCCTCACCCCAACACAATATAAATTGCTGATGGTCAGGTGGGATTAAAACTATACTGCAAATACGCTGTTGACAAGAGATGCACAAAACACAAGGATGGAATTTTGAAGAAAATATAAATCAGTTGAATACTAGGCCAAAGAAACCTGGTGTATACATATTAATGACAGATAATACAGACTTTGAGGCCAAGAGCTCTATTAGGGATAGGGAGAATCATCACATCATGGTAAAAGAACAACATGAAACTTTAACAATGTAAAATAACACTTAACACTTAATGACACAGCCTTAAAATTTATAATCCATACATTGACAGAATTACAAAAAGTAATTTAGAAATTCACGATACCAATTGGAAATTTTAACATACTTCTCTCAGTAAATGATAAAGACTGAAAATTAGAAAGCTTATAGAAGAGTTGAACAAGAACAACCTTCATCTTTATACATATTGATAATATAAGATAGATTTTAAATATCAAAGAACTCATCTAAACTACCTTTTTATTGTAAGTTAATTAAATGCTATATCATTAGCAAAAGAAATATAATGGGGAAAGCATTATAGGCCATTTTTGAAATTCATAGACAGCAGACAGTATTCCAGAAGAGTAGGCTCAGGAAGATATTTCAATTTTAAGGAAGGGAGATAACAGGCATTATACCTATATGGGTATAGGGGATAAGCCTTACAACCAGTCAAAGGTCCTGTTAGTTGGGCTCCTGGAGACATCAGAGCAATTGATCCTTGTACTGATCCCACTGTACTGAGTTCAGGGACATACCTGGACTAAACTCATGTTGGCCTACAGGGGTTGAGGGAGATGCTTGAATGTACTATATTGAACTGCTGTCAGTAATAATATTATATATTATATAACAATAAGTTTGATGATCTCAGGCATATATTCCGACTAGCCTACGCTCAGACTTCCTCTGGCCTGTATAAGACAGAATGCTGGGTTTCCTGAAGTGATATTACCCTCATTCACTTAGACATTATAATCCATAACTGCAGGATTTTAGGGTGTAGAAATTTGCCCTTCCATCTGTCCTGGAAAATGTGCTGTGTATCCTGACATCACTAACTTCCTTAAGGATCCTTTAGAAAAATGAATCCAGCTTGATTTCCTAGAGCAATGTCTGTGTTTGATATTTTGTCAGTTTAAGCCCCCTAATAAGACTTATTAAGTCCTGTTTGACTTTGCTTCCCAGAAAACTACTGAGTGAATGCTTTTGAGAAAAAGAAAAAAAGAGAGAGTATGGCCACAAGAGGACAGAATGTAATCATGTACTTTATGCTTCTTTAAATAGGCGGGATTTGTAGACTGGTAGTTTGGGATATTCCAAAGTACTTGTTCATCTTCATTTCTGGAAGCCTTTTAAAAATTAGGAAACTTATTATGGCAGGGCTTCTATACCTTTCACCTAATGACTTTATCCTCAGACTGGTAGCTAGAAAGTTGAAAATGTCCCAGAGAATTTTTGAGTGAGTTTCTCATTTTTCAACAGAAAAAATATACAGAAATAAGAGATAGATAATGATATAGTACAGTTGGATATAATTTTTGACTGGCTGAATAATTGTATCCAAAGATTGTGTTTTTTTCATTAGCACACTTCAGAAATTTGTTGTGGGTTCACCTTTGCTCAATATATTAAACAATTGCTAGTATAAAGGCAAGAAAAATGTTATGCTGGTCAAAATTTCAAATGACCTAAGCCTTGAAAGAATAGCTAATACACTTGAGTCACAGGATTAATTTCAAGATGGATTCATTTCAATATTAGATAATGGATTAGTAGGCTCCTAATTTCAAGAAAAAAAACCCTACCTAAAGCAACGTCTTTCTTTAGTCTGATTTCCACTACACACCCCTTAGAATGGCTAAAATTAAAGAGATTGTCAATATCAACTGTTGGTGAGGATGTGGAGCAACTGGAAATCTTACACATTTTGCTGGTGGAAGTAAAAAATGATATAATCACTTTAGAGAACAGTTTGTCAGTTTCTTATCAAGATGAAAATATAATTACCATAAGACCAAAAAATTCCACTCCTAGATATTTATCCAGGAGAAAAGAAATATATGTAAAGACCTATACACAAATGTTTATAACTGTTTTGTTCATAGTAACCCCAAATGGAAATAACTTAAATGCTCACAATAAATGGATGAACAAACATATGTGTGGTATATTTATAAAATTAAGTACTACTCAGTGATGACAAGAAACAAACTATTGATTCATGCAACAACATGGATGAATACCAAAAACATTACGTTGAGTAAAAGAAGATGGAGACAAAGTATATATGTATGACTTCATTAAATGACACTCTAGAAAAGACAAATCTAATCTATAGGAATAGAAATTCAGTGGGTTGCCTAGGGCTGGGTTTGGGAGGACTGATTGCAAAGGTTACAAGGGATCTTCCTGAGGGATGGAACAGTCCTCTACCCTGACTGGGGTGATGGCTCCATGACGGCACACATTTGTTAAAACTCATCAAACCATAGTCATAAACTATGTATTTGTACGTAAATTATGCTTCAAAAAAGATTAAAAAATAGTATGATTGTAGAACTCTAAGAAAATGTTGGAGATATCAATAAATCATGCAGCAGTAGAAGCTCCTTGAATGACTGTGTGATGAAAAGTTTAAGTTGCAGGAAGGGGGATCTAAGAACAGTTGTTAATCAATGGCTTGAGCTGCAGAGCAATGAACAAACTTTTGGTATGTGTTAGTTAATTCAATTAATTGGGCATCCATACCAAAAAAAAAATTCCCATTGTGACTTCAGAGAATATTATGCATTCAGAATTGCTCTGAAGGCATAAAGAACTAGGGTCTGCAAACAAGCAATGACAACTATCATCATGATCTTAATTATTATTATTATTATTATTTGCAGTACGCGGGCCTCTCATTGTTGTGGCCTCTCCCGTTGCGGAGCACAGGCTCCGGACGCGCAGGCTCAGTGGCCATGGCTCATGGGCCCAGCCGCTCTGCGGCATGTGGGATCCTCCCGGACCGGGGCACGAACCCGTGTCCCCTGCATCGGCAGGCGGACTCTCAACCATGGCGCCACCAGGGAAGCCCCTTAATTATTATTTTTGATTATATTTGTACTTCCCTTGGTGAATAATATATCTATACATTCACATGAAACTTTCCTGAAATTTAAACACAATCTACTGTTGGAAGATAATAATGTTGGTACCAAATACAAACTGAACATGATTTTCCAATATGAGATAGTGTGCTTCCATTTCACATGAATGTAAATCATTTTGTAACTCACAGAAGGACGATAAGGAAAACTTAAGGTGTTACTTTAAAAAATCAAAATCCAAAGATGAACATCAAACTATGAATATGAAAGCCCTGACAGTAACTTAGGTAAAACCACAGACTGATCCTTAATGCTAAAATTTTCTCTGCTGAGACACAGTCAGGTTGGTTCTAGGATCAAAAGCCTACATCAAGAATTATATATTGTACTCTCTCCAGATGGAGGCTTACCAATTTGGGTAGTGGAAAAGTGACTTCTACATTGCATTCCAATTTTGAATTAGGTATCTATATGATGATAATATTAAAATACACTTTTTAATAGTATTATGACGTATTTTCAATGCCTCAGTGGCATGGCACAAATATGAGTAAGATGCCAGCAAGATGCCAGCTTCTGGTTAGCTAGCTGTTCTTTGGGTACACTGTGGAGTATGCCAGCTCTCAAGTTTGTTTGAGTTTCCAAACCTTTTGTGGCAAAGTTAGACTCAAAAAGGAGAAAAAACAACCCTCACATATTTTGCTTGCTGGGCAGTCCTATCACATAGACTCAGAATAAGATCATTAGTGTTGATGAATTTTCCTAGTTATGCTTGAGAACTTAACACACAGTTTTGAGAGTTGCTTCATGTTGCACTGTCTAGCTTGAACTCTAAAAATTGTTCAGTTGCTAAACCAAACATGCCCCAGGTTTGCCAAGGAAAATAATCTATTTTCCTATTTCCCGTGCTCCATCAGGGTACAAAACACACAATAAGCCAAAATTTCTCCACAGTAGGCTTGCAGTCTTAAGGAGACCATTTTCAACGCAGAAAGTCAAATATTTTTTCCAGAACCAATTTTCTTGCTGACCACACTGAGCATTGAGAAATCAGTGAGCGCCTTCTTGGGAAAAATTGAATTGAAGAAGGAATTTGGCTTTAGAAAACAGGAAGTGGGTTTCTATTACTGTATAAGGCCAAGATAGAAGGACTTCTAGACCACATTGTCAAAGGTGTGTGAATAATCTCTAGAGGCAGTGACTATTCCTTTTGATGCTTATCTAAACCAAAGCAAGGTTTATCCATTACTCCTCATTTAATGACAACGCTAGGATAATACGGATGGACTTTTCTTTCTTTTCAAGGAGGAGGAGATCAAGTTGGGAAAGTCCAATTCAACACTTTTAAGAAGTCTTTAGTACAAACATATTTCATCCATTAGGTTAATGTTTTTCTCAGGCTTGTCCAGGAATAAATCCCAATTTTCTCCCCTTAACATCCCAAAGGCACAGCTGATTTGTTTTTAGTTGGGGCAATGAAATGTTTAAATGGGAAACACATGTCCATTTGGTCTGGAGAGGACAAGCTAGGAGCTTCTTGTTTACGAGGCCCCCACTCAGCAATAATCTGACAGCCACAGAAAGACTAAACAAGCAACTAGCAATTAACTCCTAAATAATAGTTCTTCCTGGGAAGATAGTGGATTTTAAATCCATGTAGAACACTCAGTACCTAATTTAAGGTTTAAAAGGCTCTTTATTTCAAAAAGGAGGAAGTTCTGTTATAAATCTTACGTCATTGTTGCCCTTCTCTTTCTCGCAACACAAATAATTTGACCTAACTCTTCCACCCTAATGCTCATGATCCCGATCCCTGTGTCCTAGGTAGTGTTTCCAAGTGGATATTTCTTTCCAGCCTCTCTTTTACCTTTATATTCTTTTCTAAATTCTGTATCCCAAGCACAATCTGGGAAATGGGAAGAAAAATATTATCTCCTGAGAGAATTACACTGAATAAACAACATAGAGAAGTTGCTGAATCAAAGGAATCTCAGGAGATTGTGACATGCAGAGTGGAATTTAAGGTCAGCATTTTTGGTACCAGGACAGTAACACGTAGGAGAGATCACAGTCTAATCAGTCCTCCTTGTAGCTGTTACCGTGGCCCTGTGTGCTGCTAAGAGTGAGTCTTTCTTGTAAATAAAATAAGTATAGTAAGTTTAATCACATGGAATATTTTATACAACTGCTATGAGTAGTATTTCTGGAAATAACAGGTTTTAGAAACAAAGTAAGTCCTTAAATTGATAACGTTGACATGTGATTTTGTATACTGCCATTAACCTTGTTAGAAGATGTAAATGTTACATTATTTAAATCCCACCCGATAATGTTTTCTGGTGTTTTCCAGTGTTTGCATATTTGTTATAGACTGTAGTTTATTTTACTACTATTAAACTTAATATCTATGATTTATTAATAAGGAAGATTAATAAAGTAATAATTAATAATTAATGTATTTATAAACAAATGTGTTTTAGATATCCATAATAAGAAGTAAAGAGTGTACAGAGTACTGAAAGTGTTTTAAGAATAACTTATGACTTTGCCAAGTCTCAAGAATTCCCAGGAATTCTAATTTCTTGTTCCCAAATCCTAAGATTAATACTAGCCGGGAATTTGAAGCACTAGTCCTTGGTGAACCTAGGAGGAAACATCATTCGTGAATAGAATACCGAATTCCAGTATTCAGTGCCTTAGCAAAGAGTGGTGAGAATGTTTTGAACTTGGGAATTAGAAGAGCTAGCTTAAAAACCGTCTTTCAGAGACTTGTCCTCTAGACAGCCTTGGGCAAGCCACTGGCAATATGGAAATACTAACGCTTTACTGGGTCGTTGATGAGCTCAAATAAGATTAAGAATTTCACTTTGTACCCTTCTACGCACTTCAGATAAATTCAGGCAATTATCTCAAATAATCTTGCCAAAATTTGCGTGCCCCCTATAAAATTGGGAAGACCCAAAACTGGACTGCAAGACTGACTGGGAAATTGGTAGAAAGAGCTTTGTGGCTAGTTCCAAGTATTCTGTTCCTAATAATTTTCCCTACCTGCAAAATAGGATCAGGAATGGGTGTGGTGAACGGCTGATGGATTTTGAGATACTGGGGATTTCTGCTGACTGCCTCCAGCAAGGCTCCAGATTCAGTGTCCTTCCTTTTTCAATACTAGAAAAAGTCTAATGGGAAAAACACAAAAAAGGAATCAGCCAGAACAAAAATATCAAAGATCAAATGTGACCCAAGAGACTGACAGGTACACACTGCTATATTTAAAATCGATAACCAATAGGGACCTACTGTAGAGCACAGGGAACTCTGTATTCTGTAATAACGTTTAAAAATAAAGAAAAAAAATGTGATCCAAGAATGCTACCCAAATATTTAAGGTCATTAGGACACCTTAATCAACCAGTTTTTCCACTGTTTCCAACTTCAATCATTTAAGTACTATATTATACTTTCTACAACATCTGCATACCATCCGTACTCATTTCTTTAATATTTTTCTTTAATTTGGTCCATTTTTAACTTAGTCTTGTCCCAAACAATAATAAACATGAGATTATTGATTGATGTGCAAATGTTATTTCCCTAAAACACATTTGCATAACTATTACATGTATCATAACACATTGGTACATAACTATTATGGTAAACAAATGTCCATCTGTGTACCATTTCAAATCATACTGCCTACCACTGGACCACAATTTGGGAAAGAGTTCTACAGACCATTTTCACTAAGTTTACTAACAAAGCCTAAGGAAAGGCATTTTGTCTTAAATGAGTAAATGGAAACAGGCCTGTGAAGTCACACAGGACCCCACGCTCAAAAGGGTCTCATGTTTGGTTTAATACTCTGCTGTCACCCTCCTAAAATTCTTAATAATTTTTTAAAAAATATTTATTTATTTATTTAGTTTTGGCTGTTTTGGGCCTTCGTTGCTGCACGTGGGCTTTCTCTAGTTGTGGCTAACGGGGGCTACTCTTCATTGCAGTGTGAGGGCTTCTCACTGCGGTGGCTTCTCTTGTTGCACAGCATGGGTCCTAGGCACAGGCTCAGTAGTTGCAGCACATGGGCTCAGTAGTTGTGGCTCGCAGGCTGTAGAGCACAGGCTTGGTAGTTGTGGCGCACGGGCTTAGTTGTTCCGCGGCAAGGGGGATCTTCCCAGACCAGGGCTGAAACCCATGTCCCCCTGCATTAGCAGGCGGATTCTTTACTGTGCCACCAGAGAAGTCTCCTCTGAATAATTTTTAAACAAGAAGACCCACATTTTCAGTTTGTACCACGTGCTGCAATTTATATAGTCAGTCCCAAAGGGATAGAGGAATAAAAAAGGATTGGCATCAGAACATAGCTCAAATGTGACATTGAAATTTCATTAGATTCATTCATAATGTTTTTCATTAACAACTTTTTGCAATCAATCAGTAAGTAGTTATTCACCCTAAAATTATGCAAGACATCCATGGAAGATTTTTAAAAGAAGCAGATATTTGTTACCTTATAGTAGAGCCTGTAGTCAGGTTGGGGAGTTAAGATGATATTCATTAATCAATTAGCTACTCCATAATGAAGAGCTAAGTTGAATATTGTGTATAACTGTAATAGTAGTTTAGAAAAGAAAGATATCTCAAAGTAGGAACAGTTGGAGAAGATGTGAAAGGGAAAGATTTGAGCCACTTATCATCTCAGATATCTAGTTTTAGAAATGTCTATGCTAAACTGTCATGTAAAATCCTCTACAGTCTAGTCCCAACCTTTCTTTCCAGCTTCTTCTCTAACCTGTTTCCCCAAATACAGATCTGTCCCTAAAACTTAAAAAAACCCAGGTCAAAAGTATTAATGGAGGCCCACATACCATGTATTCAGATGTTTAAAATTTATAAGCCAAAGTAGTAAACTGTTAAATAATACCTGTCATAGTATCCTGCACTGATTATCCTATCTTTATGGCAATCTGGAAGGCTAGGTTCTAATTTAGGTTTCCTGGACTCCTGGGAGTTTCACTCTTGAGCTTGGTGGGGTGGGAATAGCTGGCTCCTAGCCTCAGGCTTGCAGCCTACTCCCCTTCTGTTACTGTATCCCATTTCCAGCCCACAATGTGAGGGGCCTCATGCATACCATGTGGCCTCTAGCTCATACACCTAGGCTCATCCACACCTCCCCCCAGATACCTGCCTGCTGTCCTCACTTCAGTGTAGGTGAGTTCACATCAGCAGCATGATCTGCCTTGGGAAGATGAATTTGGGAAAAAGTCTGTGCAGGCCCTCAAGCAGGTTTGGGGCCATTTGGGCAAGGAATTCTGGATTCCAGGAAACCAGAGTGGGGTCTACAAAGGGCAGGGGTGGGAAGGAGGGTTATAGGGGGTGGGCATGGGCTCTGGGTGAGCATATCTTCTTGCTCATGGTCTTCTTGTTTCATGGAAGGTTTGTAGTTGAGGAGGGCTGAAGCCTGGTCCTGCAATACACAGAACCTCAGGAAGGTACAGCCAATATACCCTATGTGCAACCCACTGCCTAATTTCTCCTTTTCCCTAAAAAGTGTTTTTAAGTATCTCTTTGTCTTTATACATACCACTCTGCCTTTCTTTTTCACCTACAATACCCACACCCACTCTGTTGAGTATCATAAGAACTTGTTCATATGCCACCTCATCTTTGAAGCTCTGCAAACTCTGTTAGGCACAGATAGTTTGTTTCTGCTTTGTGGTCCCTTGACATTTTATTTTTGCCTCTATGATGGCCTTTATTATCTTGCATTGTAATCACTATCTTCCTCCACTGGACTGTGAGTGCTTTGTCCATGTTTGGTCTCTGCACCAAAAGAGGAACTAGTGACACACAGTACTCTCTCTTACAAACATATTTACTGAGAGAATGAATGAATGAAATATACTCTTGTGGCCCCCAAATGTGCCATGCTATGTAAAAGTTTGTTTATCTTGGAGCATTACTGGTCTCTAAGAGTAGACTTGAGCATCTACATGGCACCATCCTGGTGAAAACTGGAAACATTCAGTCATCCAGATGTTAGGTGTCATACGGATAAATCCCCAGACGATTGACTGAACTTTTCCATTTTCATTGGAATGATTGGCATTGTGTATATAGGGCCTTGTGTTATCAGCCCTTGTACTCCCACCACAGTGGGTTCAAAAAGTTACTATTACAGATACAAATGCTCAGCAAGCTATTAATGGGATGCAGCATTCTTCATCATGTGCTACTCACGTGAAAGCTGACAAGTTCGGTGCCAAAGTGATTTCAGTTCATCAGTCCTCATTGTCATTAGCAGCTAGCATTTATTAGGCAGTCGCATGTGCAGAGCACATTTTCAAATGAAAGACATCATGACAAACATTAGCTGATGAGAGGGTTTTTTTTAAGCCACAGAAACAGCTTTCCTGCCGCCTACCAAGCTATTTTATAAAAATTCTGCCTAAAGGATTCAGAGCATGTACTACGTTTTGATTTTTAAAATCACACTCATGTCATGGAAGTCCTCTGTTTCCCCAATTCCCTGCCCTTTGTTATGCCCTTGTCCTTGTCTTTTATCCCAAACTCTAATAATTGAGCATGCATTTGTTTGTTATATTCTGCCTCTTAGCGTGGATAGACGAGGTACAGTGGAAACGCAACATATTAAGAATCAGAAGCCCGACTTTTACCTTGCCTCTGTCATTTGGGGATTTGAGGAAAATCACTGAACCTCTCAGAAGTTCAGTTTCCTGATTTGTAGTTAGTAATACCTGCCTTAGAGAGCTGCTGTGAGGGTGAATAAAATAATGTATGAGAAAGCACTTTGAAAATTCCCAAGTAATATAAAAGTATTCAGGGTTATTATTCGTTGCCTTAAGTGCACCTTTCTATTTGATTTGAGGTTTTTGTCTCTTCAAAAACAAGCTTAGATGGTGTCTGAGCATTGGTCCTTGAGGGTGTCTAGATACAACAGCAAAAAAAAAAAAAAAGTCAAATGAAGCGTAATAAACAGTAATGATAGTGATTGTGATGGGTAGGACGGATAATCTTTTAAGCACAGATGGGAAATTCAAGGCCTGGAATTTTCCAGAAGTTTCCAAAGAGATTCCATGACTTCTGATGCAAATTCCAAAGCTCAGTGTGCTCCTTCTACTGTACTGTCCTCCCCCAGCCATAGTTCTCCCTTAGGGAGTTATAAAGTGAGACCTAATTTTTCATGTGCTTTTATGTGGCTCTCATGATGGAAGAGCTGCAAAGCGTCAAAGAACTAGTTCTATCCAGTATGTCCAAGTGGTGCTATCTGTGCACAGGCCATGGGGGTCTCTCACAATGGGGGCCAAGCACTGCTATTCCGTGTGGTGCTGTGATAAAAGGTGGCAGCCAACAAATATAGAATTGTCGCTCCTCCTAGAAGCAATGACATGAGCAAATGTGCCTGGCAGGTTTTTCTGCACAAACACATTTGGCCACCCATTTCCCTCAGCTTCTAGAGGAATTTCAGAACATAGATATTTGAAAAGTCCTACATCACGGGGAGAATATAAATGCTTATTACAGAACTGACAGATAAGATTCAGGAAACATACTCTTTCGATTAGAACTAGTCCAGGGAAAGGCCAGATTGCTAAAGGCAGCAGTTGTTTTAACTGCACAACGATACCACATGGTGGCTCCGGAAAGAACTGCACTGAGAAGACAAAATGTCTACAACCAGTTTTCCCCCCAGCAGCCTCTTTCTCCAAGGCATTGTGAGAATTTCACAAAACAGATGCAATTAAAAATAGGAAATTTGCTGAATATCAGAAATTGCTTCCTAAATATTTCAAAGAAGTATTTTAAACTATTCTATTTTATGAAAACTTCTCTGATAGTCCCCAGATGGGTAGGAGCCTCACAGCACTGGGTGTGTGATAATCACCTACTTTACTTGTCTTTCTCACCCAGGAGATGGTAAATCCCTTGAGGACAGGGCAGTGTCTTTCATCTCTGAAAGGCAGGCTAGTATAGTGGAGAGAGTTTCTGTGAGACACCAGCCTGTTCCAGGGTTACCTGTGTGACCTTCAGAATATTATACACTTACTAGACTTAGTTTCCTAATTGAAAAAGTGAAGGTCAAAATAACTACTTCAAAGAGTCATTGCCAGGAAGATAAGTTCATGGGTGAACACTGCCCAGTGTATAGCAGATACTTCATCGATATCTGTTGAATGAATATAAGATGCATCTGTAAAACATCTGCTATTGTATTTTCCATTTTGAAACCCGTATCTTCAGTATTTTTTCATAAATGCAATTTTTAAAAAAGTATTAAAACTTTCTCTTTGTATATGCTTCCTATTCTTTCTTTTGATCTTCTGTCATATCACCTCTTCAGGAAGATACACCTTGCATTGTGCTTATATAATTTTTTCAGCCTGTCCCTTTAATCTCTCCTAACACATATCAATATGTTAATAGATTTATGACTTGAAAATATTCCCTTGACCTGCAACTCCATCAACCTAATCTTTTATCTTTCTCCACTTTACTATTAAAATTGTCAAGTTAACTTTCTCCTTCTAATGCTTCTCTGTGAAGACATACTATGAACTTTCAAAACTGGCTTATTACCATCTATGCTACAGAAAGCAAATATATTCTTGAACATCTCCAATGACTTTGTAATCATTAAATTTATGGACTTTAAAATCTTATTACTATAACAATTTCTTAACAAATTCCCTTTTTAAGAGTAAAAATTCTATGTTTTAGATGCAAAGCCACAGTTTATTAGTTTTATGCTATAAAGTGAGTCTCCTTCAAGGCCTTTGGACCTCAACTTCTAAATATATATACACTTCACCAAGTGGTGAGAATAAAATGAGACAGGGTCTATGAAAGTTCTTAGAAAATTGTGAAGTGTTGTACTCATATTAAGAATTATTGCTCTTATTACTGTTATCAGGGACACAAGATGAGTTAGAAAAATATCCTGCTCTGGAAGACCCTACTGTCTACTTGTGAAGGAAGACCTATGCAAGATAATTTAGAAATAGACAAATGAGTGCCAAAAGAGCCAGTATAAAAGTTTTTTGGAAAACCTAGAATGGAGTGACTAGGTTGGAGTGGATAAGGAGTAGGCATTTGATTACTGTTGGAGTTGATGAAAGAATAATATTGATACAGAGAATAGACCTTTGAGTAGAATCCTAAAGATGAGTAAGAACAATGGTGGGAAGATGGTTCCAGGCAAATTAGCCCTGTAGGATATATATGGTGCAGTAGAAGGTGAGGATTCTGGAAAACTAAGCAAGAGCTATATTTTTCAGAGAACATATACTGTTATTACATGTGCTCATTTCTTACAAATAAAGTTCTAGAATGGCAATAAGGACAATTGTTTGTTGGTACTTCCTTAGCCTTTCCCAAATTATATTTTAATAGTAATTTATCTTTCTTTTAACTTCCTCTAGGACAGTTGTTCTTAACTGGGAATGATTTTGCCACCAGGAGACATTTGGCAAAGTCTGGAGACACTGTTTGTTGTCACAATTGGTGGAATGCTACTGGCATCTAGAGTGTAGAGGTCAGAGATTGTGCTACACATCTTACAATGTATAGAACATTCCCACACAACAAAGAATTATCTGACCCCAAATATCAATCATGTCAATATTATTTTTCTCCAGAATAAAACAGTCTCATGCAGAAGTTAGCCACTTTGTTTCCAGGCTTCTGTCCCATCAACCCCCATGACTGTAAAGTATTACCTTGGACTCCAGGTTGCTTATTAGAGTACTTTCTTAAACAAAGAAAATTCTTTCTGTAAGAGAAAATCTGGTGCCAGCTTTTAGGATAGTAGACTTTCATATGCTAGCTAGACTCAGAGGAGAAAGATGTTCTACTCATGCTTACTTAGAACACACCAGCCCTGAAACCCTGAAGACGCACAGATTGAGGAGCATGAGGTGACAGCACCATGGATAGCCGGGGGAGCAGCTAAGGAGAACTGTCCCATCCATGGCTTTGTGAGAAGACATCCACTGATAGGGGAGGAGCCAGGGGGAAGGAAAGGAGTTAGGCAGGAAAAACCCAGAAGCTGTGTGACAGTGGCTGTAGTGGAGAGACTGACTTGTGAGCCTATCCAACACTGATTGGAGATTCTTAGACATAATTGGGAGAGAATGGAAGCCAGAGGTCTCCCATGAGCAAGTAGGCGCAAAATACAGGAAAGTTACATCACTATATAATTGTGATACAACTACATCACTATATAATTCCAAATGAGTCTGAAGATATTCATGTGGTATATAAGTGGCCAGAAGTCCAATTCCAGGGAAGCAAATATTCTGGTAGAATTACTTTTGGGGTCATGAAACATTCCTTATAGCTGTAGAATAAGGGTGACCTTTTACAGTACATTAGCATTTTAATTTAAGCAGAAGAAAGCAATTTCTGATTTACTATATAGAAAATTAATTGAAGAAAGACTAATATTTCTTAGTAGTTTGTTACAGCTTAACCCAGCAGCCTTGACTCCAGGGGAAGGTCCTGTGGAATCCAGTTCTTACCGCCTTACTTCTGTTTTGTAGCTATCATGGCTGTCACTCAGCCAGAATGGAATCCCTAATGCTAGAGAATCTGGTGTTCCAGGAAAGCTGCTTCGTGCTGAGGCTTGGGGAGCCTGCCCATCCTCTACACAGCTCTGATAGCTATAAATGCATGTGGGTAGGATAGTGCCATAATCTGGGAAATAAGTACAGATTCCTGCCATGCTAAGAGAGAAGGGACTTACACATACATAATACATGTACATACATACATAAATGTCTATCTGCTAGATTAGAGGGGTGGATTATAGCCTGTGGAAATGTATTGGAATTTAAGAGAGAAAACAGTTTTTAGTTACTTTAGAAAGAATAGTTATATATTAAAAATATGTTGTTTATGTATTTGCATATTAACAATGCACGTTAACAGTAGTGTGCTATTTAAAATACACAACTGAAGCATCAGTATTTAACAACACTTTTTAGACTTAATTTTTGTTATCATCTGAATTAGAAAACAATCTGTTAAAAATGTTTGTTGTTTTGAGTAGTCACTTCCTTCACTCGAGTTAAATCAAATTGTTCAAATTTTTACTGTGTCTTATCACAGTGGCTATTTTTATTTTTGAAGAGTAGCTCTATTTTCTACAAAAAGATGAGACAGATATGATTTTAAAAAATGGGGCACTAGATTAGAATAGGATGTCCAAATTTCCATCCTGACTCTGTCATAGCAGAACTATTTTTGAACTAGATTAAATCATCCTGCCCCGTGGACTTCAGCATCCTCATCTATTAAATGAAGGCTGTACAACCCCTAAGTTCCCACCAGCTCTGTGATCCTCCGAAATTACTAGACTTTTCTTGTTATTCTCTCTTCTACTCTCATTACTTCTATTCTTTCAGATGAGAATTTTGCCAACCTTGTTTATTTATCTGTTCTTTTATTTTGCCACCTTTATTTTGCTCAGCTTCTTGAATAATAAAGTCACATAAGATTCGCCTCCTCCAGGTTATGTTAATCTCATATTGATTACTGAGGTTCAGTTTAACACTATTTAAAGAGCAGAGGGTTTGGAGTCAGGTAGACCTGGGTTTGAATCCTGGCTCTTCCACTTATTGTGTGACGTTGGGCAAGTCACTTAAACTTCTTATCCACCTGGAGAATACGGTTAAGAATGTCTTCCTTTTAAATTTGTTGTGAGAATGACTTGATCTGAATACTTATGCCAGCATAACCAGCTTTTTCTTATTGAGCTTCTTTTCTTCAAAGCAACTTTCTTCTTTCAGCCAAAGAATATTTATTCAGTGCTTCCTGTATGCAAGCATGCTTCTAGATGCTTGGGTACCATTTTTCTTTTCTTTGAATTTTATTTTATTTATTTTTTATACAGCAGGTTCTTATTAGTTATCCATTTTATACATATTAGTGTATATATGGCAACCCCAATCTCCCAATTAATCACACCACCACCCACCCAACCCCCCACCCTCCACTTTCCCCCCTTGGTGTCCATACGTTTGTTCTCTACATCTGTGTGTCAATTTCTGCCCTGCAAACTGGTTCATCTGTACCATTTTTCTAGGTTCCACATATATGCATTAATATACGATATTTGTTTTTCACTTTCTGAATTACTTCACTCTGTATGACAGTCTCTAGATTCATCCACGTCTCTACAAATGACCCAATTTCGTTCCTTTTTATGGCTGAGTAATATTCCATTGTATATATGTACCACATCTTTATCCATTCATCTGTTGATGGGCATTTAGGTTGCTTCCATGACCTGCTATTGTAAACAGTGCTACAATGAACATTGCGGTGTATGTGTCTTTTTGAATTATGGTTTTTCTCTGGGTATATGCCAAGTAGTGGGATTGCTGGGTCATATGTATGGTAATTCTATTTTTAGTTTTTTAAGGAACCTCCATCCTGTTCTCCATAGTGGCTGTATCAATTTACATTCCCACCAACAGTGCAAGAGGGTTCCCTTTTCTCCACACCCTCTCCAGCATTTGCTGTTTGTAGATTTTCTGATGAAGCCCATTCTAACTGGTGTGAGGTGTTACCTCATTGTAGTTTTGTTTTGCATTTCTCTAACAATTAGTGATGTTGAGCAGTTTTTCATGTGCTTCTTGGCCATCTGTATGTCTTCTTTGGAGAAATGTCTGTTTAGGTCTTCTGCCCACTTTTGGATTGGATTGTTTGTTTTTTTCTAATATTGAGATGCATGAGCTGTTTATATATTTTGGAGATTAATCCTTTGTCCGTTGATTCGTTTGCAAATATTTTCTCCCATTCTGAGGGTTGTCTTTTGGTCTTGTTTATGGTTTCCTTTGCTGTGCAAAACCTTTTTAAGTTTCATTAGGTCCCATTTGTTTATTTTTGATCTTATTTCCATTACTCTAGGAGGTAGATCAAAAGAGATCTTGCTGTGATTTATGTCAGAGTGTTGTTCCTATGTTTTCCTCAAAGAGTTTTATAGTGTCTGGTCTTACATTTAGGTCTCTCAGCCATTTTGAGTTTATTTTTGTGTAGGGAGTGTTCTAATTTCATTCTTTTACATGTAGCTGTCCAGTTTTCCCAGCACCACTTATTGAAGAGACTGCCTTTTCTCCATTGTATATCCTTGGTTCCTTTGTCATAGATTAGTGGACCATAGGTGCGAGGGTTTATCTCTGGGCTTTCTACCCTGTTCCATTGATCTATATTTCTGTTTTTATGCCAGTACCATATTGTCTTGATTACTGTAGCTTTGTAGTATAGTCTGAAGTCAGGGTGTCTGATTCCTCCAGCTCCGTTTTTTTCCCTCAAGACTGCTTTGGCAATTCAGGGTCTTTTGTGTCTCCATACCAATTTTAAGATTTTTTGTTCTAGTTCTGTAAAAAATGCCATTGGTAATTAATAGGGATTGCATTGAATCTGTAGATTGCTTTGGGTAGTATAGTCATTTTCACAATATTAATTCTTCCAATCAAAGAACATGGTATATCTCTCCATTTCTTTGCATCATCCTTAATTTCTTTCATCAGTGTCTTATAGTTTTCTGCATATAGGTCTTTTGTCTCCCTAGGTAGGTTTATTCCTAGGTATTTTATTCTTTTTGTTGCAATGGTAAATGAGACTGTTTCCTTAATTTCTCTTTCAGATTTTTCATCATTAGTGTATAGGAATGCAAGACATTTCTGTGCATTAATTTTGTATCCTGCAACTTGACCAAATTCATGGATTAGCTCTAGTAGTTTTCTGGTGGCATCTTTAGGATTCTCTATGTATAGTATAATGTCATCTGAAAACAGTGACAGTTTTACTTCTTCTTTTCCAATTTGTATTCCTTTTATTTGTTTTTCTTCTCTGATTGCTGTGGCTAGGACTTCCAAAACTTTGTTGAATAATAGTGGTGAGAGTGGACATCCTTGTCTTTTTCCTGATCTTAGAGCAAATGCTTTCAATTTTTCACCATTGAGAATGATGTTTGCTGTGGGTTTGTCGTATATGACCCTTATTTTGTTGAGGTAGTTTCCCTCTATGCCCACTTTCTGGAGAATTTTTATCAAAAATTGGTGTTGAATTTTGTCAAAAGCTTTTTCTGCATCTACTGAGATGATCATATGGTTTTTATTCTTCAATATGTTAATACGGTGTATCACATTGAGTGATTTGCATATATTGAAGAATCCTTGCATCCCTGGGATAAATCCCACTTGATCATGGTGTATGATCCTTTTAATGTGTTGTTGGATTCTGTTTGCTAGTATTTTGTGGATGATTTTTGCATCTATATTCATCAGTGATATTGGTCTGTAATTTTCTTTTTTTTTTGTAGTATCATTGTCTGGTTTTGCATTCAGGGTGATGGTGGCTTCATAGAATGAATTTGGGAGTGGTCCTTCTGCAATTTTTTGGAAGAGTTTGAGAAGGATGGCTGTTAACTCTTCTCTAAATGTTTGAAAGAATTCATCTGTGAAGCCATCTGGTCCTGGAGTTTTGTTTTTTGGAAGATTTTAATCACAGTTTCAATTTCATTACTTGTCATTGGTCTGTTCATATTTTCTATTTCTTCCTGGTTCAGTCTTGGAAGGTTATACCTTTCTAACAATTTGACCATTTCTTCCAGGTGCTCTATTTTATTGACATAGAGTTGCTTGTAGTAGTCTCTTAGGATGCTTTGTATTTCTGCAGTGTCTGTTGTAACTTCTTTTTCATTTCTAATTTTATTGATTTGAGTCCTCTCCCTCTTGATGAGTCTGGCTAATCGTTTATCAATCTTGTTTATCTTCTCAAATAACCAGCTTTTAGCTTTATTGATCTTTGCTATTGCTTTTTTGGTTTCTATTTCATTTATTTATGTTCTGATCTTCATGATTTCTTTCCTTCTGCTAACTTTGGGTTTTGTTTGTTGTTCTTTCTCTAGTCCCTATAGGTGTAAGGTTAGATTGTTTATTTCAGATGTTTCTTGTATCTTGAGGTAGGCTTGTATTGCTATAAACTTCCCTCTTAGAACTGCTTTTGCTGCATCCCACAGGTTTTGGATCATTGTGTTTTCATTGTCATTTGTTTCTAGGTATTTTTTGATTTCCTCTTTGATTTCTTCAGTGATCTCTTGGTTATTTAGTAAAGTATTGTTTAGCCTTTATGTTTTTTTTTTAAGTTTTTTTTCCCTGTAATTATTTCTGATCTCATAGCATTGTGGTCAGAAAAGATGCTTGATATGATTTCAGTTTTCTTAAATTTACCGAGGCTTGATTTGTGACCCAAGATGTGATCTATCCTGGAGAATGTTCCGTGCGCACTTGAGAAGAAAGTATAATCTGCTGTTTTTGGATGAATATCCTATAAATATCAAATCTATCTGGACTATTGTTTCATTTAAAACTTGTGTTTCCTTATTAAGTTTCTGTTTGGATGATTGGTCCATTGGTGTAAGTGAGGTATTAAAATCCCCCACTATTATTGTGTTACTGTTGATTTCCTCTTTTATAGCTGTTAGCAGTTGCTTTATGTATTGATGTGCTCTTATGTTGGGTGCATATATATTTTTAATTGTTATTTCTTCTTCTTGGATTGATCCCTTGATCATTATGTAGTGTCCTTCCTTGTCTCTTGTACATTCTTTATTTTAAAGTCTATTTTATCTGATATGAGTATTGCTACTCCAGCTTTCTTTTGATTTCCATTTGCATGGAATATCTTTTTCCATCCCCTCACTTTCAGTCTGTATGTGTCCCTAGGTCTGAAGTGGGTCTCTTGTAGACAGCATATAGATGGGTCTTGTTTTTGTATCCATTCAGCAAGCCTGTGTCTTTTGGTTGGAGCATTTTATCCTTTCACGTTTAAGGTAATTATCGATATGTATGTTCCTATTATCATATTCTTACTTGTTTTGGGTTTGTTTTTGTAGGTCCTTTCCTTTTTTTGTGTTTCCCACTTAGAGAAGTTCCTTTAGCATTTGCTGTAGAGCTGGTTTGGTGGAGATGAATTCTCTTAACTTTTGCTTGTCTGAAAGGATTTTGATTTCTCCTTCGAATCCGAATGAGATCCTTGCCAGATAGAGTAATCATGGTTGTAGGTTCTTCCCTTTCGTCACTTTAAACATGTCATACCACTCCTTTCTGGCTTGTAGAGTTTCTGCTGAGAAATCAGCTGTTAACCTTATGGGAGTTACCTTGTATGTTATATGTTGTTTTTCCCTTGTTGATTTCAATAATTTTTCTTTGTCTTTAATATTTGCCAATTTGATTACTATGTATCTTAGCATGTTTATCCTTGGGTTTAACCTGTATGGGACTCTCTGTGCTTCCTGGACTTGGGTGGCTATTTCCTTTCACATGTTAGGGAAGTTTTCGACTATAATCTCTTCAAATATTTTCTCTGGTCCTTTCTCTCTCTCTTCTCCTTCTGGGACCCCTATAATGGGAATGTTGTTGTGTTAAATGTTGTCTCAGAGGTCTCTTAGGCTGTCTTCATTTGTTTTCATTCTTTTTTCTTTATTCTGTTCTGCAGCATTGAATTCCACCATTCCATCTTCTATGTCACTTCACTGTTCTGCCTCAGTTATTCTGCTATTTTTTTCTTCTAGTGTATTTTTCATTTCAGTTATTGTATTGTTCATCTCTGTTTGTTTGTTCTTTAATTCTTCTAGGTCTTTTTAAAACATTTCTTGCATCTTCTTAATCTTTTCCTCCATCCTATTTCTGAGTTCCTGGGTCATCTTCATTATCATTATTCTGATTTCTTTTTCTGGAAGGTTGCCTATCTCCACTTCATTTAGTTGTTTTTCTGTGGTTTTATCTTGTTCCTTCATCTGGTACAGAGCCCTCTGCCTTTTCATCTTGTCTGTCTTTCTGTGAATGTGGTTTTTGTTCCACAGGTTGCAGGATTGTAGTTCTTTTTGCTTCTGATGCTTGGTTCCTTGATGGAGCTTATGTTCCAGAGACAGACAGTAAACAGTGTATATAATAATATAAATTTCATAATATATTAAAAGGTAATAATTGCTACAGGAAATAGAAATCAGAGTAAAGAGTGTCAGAAATGCCAGGGGAGGAAGCAGGTTGTAATGCTAATGTGGTGCTTGCCTCTGGAACAGAATAAGCATTATATAGGCTGTTAGAAGATGATATCAGGGAGCTAATGGGGAGCCAGATCATACAAGCCCCATAGGTCATTGTAGAAAGTTTGGTTTTAGTATAAGTGACATGGAGAAACTTTGTAGGGTTTTTAACAGAGGATTGCCCAGATTTAACTTTGTTTTTAAAAAGGATTACTCTAGCAGTTGTGATGAAGATAAACAAGGATTTCTCAACCTCAGCACTACTAACATTTCAAGTCAGATGATTTATTTGTTGTGGGTGCTGTCCTGTGCATTTACAGTATTTAGAGCATCTTTGACTTCTACCCACTAGATGCCAGTGACACCACCTCCCCAGTTGTGACCATCAGAAATGGTCTTCAGATATTACCAAATGTCCCTTGTGGCGGCACAAAATTGCCCTCAGGTGCAAGCCACTTGAATAGATTAATGAGGGGTAAAAATAGAAATAGGAAAATCTCTCATGGGGCTACTATAATAATCCAGCCTAGAGATCATGGTAGCTCCGAGCAGGATGGTAGCAGAAGACGTGCTAAGTAGTGGTTAGATTCTGGATAGATTTTGAAGATAAAGACAAATAGAATTACTGATAGGTTGGATGTATGATGTGAGAAGAAGAGAAGAGTCAAAAGAGAGAAGAGGCATTTTTGAGAATGACTCAAAAGTTTGGCCTGCACAAATGGAAGGATGGAATTGCCATTAACAGAGATATGTAAGGCTATGGGAGAAACAGGTTTAGGGAGAACAGCAAAGAAAATCAAGAGTTTAGTTTGGGACAGGGAACACTACAACACTGAGAGGTAAGGAAACCAGGAGAAACCAACAAAAGGCAGCTGAGAAAGAGCAATAACAGGAGAACACATGAGAAAGTTGATGTTGTGAAAGCCAAAAGAAGATATGTCAAGGAGAAGTTATCAATAGTCTCAAATATTGCTAATGGTTCAAGTAAGATAAAGTCTGAGAATTGACCATTTGGGTTTAGCAATGGGGAAGCTATTAGTGACCATGTCAAGCGTAGTTTTGATCACGGTGGAGGTAATAGCTTGACTGAAATGACTTTAAGAAACAAGAGGAATCAGAAACAACAATTATAGACAACTCCTTGCTGCAGAGGGCAGCAAAGGGGCTAGTGTTGATAGGTGAAGCAATATTTTTGTTTTTGGCCTTAAGATGGACAAAATAAGAAGATATTTGTATGCTGATTGGAGTTTTCCAGTACAAAGGGAAAAACTGATGTTGTAGGAGGTAAGAGGGAGAACTGGAGCAATGTCCTTAACAGATGAGAAGGGATTCTGTCTGTGTAAGTAGTTAACATGGCCTTATGTAGGAGGCGAAAACAGGTTTAATATTAATATTTAATAATAAGCATTAAGGCAGAGTATATGTCTGCATATGCTTATAGGAAAGTTGATGTGATGATGGGAATCTAAAAATTCTCTTCTGTTGCTTCAGTTTTCTCAGTAAAGCAGGGAGCAAGGTCATCAGCTGAAAGTTGGGATGAGGGAGGAGATGTTGAATATTTGAGGAGAAAAGAAAAGGTGTTAAATATTCATCTAGGACAGTAGGAAAGTAAATAAACTAGGTGTGGATACCTTGATTTACTGACATCATTAAGCCCAATGTGAGGTCTGTGGTTATAGAGTTAAGATTTTTTGCAGCTATGTTCAGCTACATGAGTACAGGCATGGAATAGAGGGAGGCATGGAATAGATGGGATAGTTGGGTTTATAGGCTGTAGTTCTGACAAAGTGAGAAAGGGCAAGGTTATTGAGAGTATAAACAATGGTGTGATTTGAATGATTGGCTATCAATTTAACTGTGTAAGGAAAGGGAAAAAGAACATCAAAGGAGAGAGATCCAGTGAGAAAGTGGTACGGTTATTAATTGTGGTGAGGTTGAAAGATTGATTCTTGGGATTAGATTGACAAAGGGAGTGAGTGGGAAAAATAGAATAAGAATGAAAAAAATTGGAGATATTGCAGTTATTGGTTGTGACAAAGTCCAGGGAATGATCATGGGAGGGTGTGGCTGAGGTCATGGAGGATACAATTATTGGAAAAGAGAAGTCAAGGACCTGAGAGGTCATTGTCATTTACTAGATGTGTGAGCTTAGAGAAGTTGAGGAGTAGAATAACATGCTTAAGAGGCCCCCAATAAATTGATCTTAATCTTTCTGAGCCTTTATTTCATCATCTATAAAATGAAGATTTTAACCTCTTCCTGCCTACTTTAGAGGACAATTGTGAGGATCAAATGGGACAATATATCAGGAAGTGCTTTGTAAATAATGCACCAATGTACAATCATGAACACTTTGTTACATTTGTTTTTATTCATGACTACATGGTATGGGGCAGAAATTTGGTGAAGCGCTGAAGATTTTAGATTTTAAAGGATTAATAATAGAGAACTATTTTAGGATCCTAAGTAGGAAAGCAACATAGTCAAACACAACTGGTAGGATTATCTCTTTTACACTGGATAGGGATAAATTTATAATTATTTACTAATTATCTCTCTTTTTATACTTTTCTTGTAAACGTTTTATACTATCCCTGAACATACAGATTGGATCATCTCGGTTTTTTAATATCACCTTAATACTCTCACTGTTTACATGATAACATCTACATTCCTTTGCCTGGTATTCAATAGCCTCCAAGATCTGATGTAAGTTTGCCTTTCTGCCTCCGTAGCCTGCTCATCTTTTTTGCAGTCTAATCTCCTCCAGGATTTCAGAATACCACATGACTCTTCACGCTTCATGCTATTCCTCACATCTGATTCTCTTTGATTCCATATGCCACCTACTCAAATAAAGCCTTTTACCAAAGTTAATCTTTCTTTCCTTTTTGTATCTTTATTATTGAATATATGTATATTCATGTAATTATTAATCAAACAATTATTAATTGCTTATGTATCTGTCCCACTGTCCTGTAAGCTCCTTTAGGGCAGGGCTCATACCTTATTTATCTCAGTAGAAATGAGCAATGAATTCCATACTCATAAGCACCTATTATGTTTTTTTATGCTCAATAAATATTTGTTGACTGAATATATGAATGTTAGAATGATTGAAAGCCTCCTACTTACAAAGGACCATGCCTAATGCTGTGTTGAATATTTAAAAAAGGAAAAATAAGTATATGCTCAATAAAACTTGATTCATTTAAGTGTTCCAATTTCAAAGAACTTCCCTGCTGAACTGGAAACTGCTGACAGAGTAAGACTAAATGGAGTCTGACATGTCAACTAAGTAAGACAAGGCAGCTGTGCAGTAATGGAAAGAGAACTAAACTGGGATCAGAAGCTTTGATTTCCAATACCAGCTCATATGCTAGCTTCATGACTTCAGCCACCTTAAAACATCTCTGAACATCAATGTCCTCATCTGAAAATGAGGTATTTAGATTATGTGACCTCCTAGGTCCTTTCCAATGTTAACACTTCATTATTCTAAAATGCTATGAAATCATCAGATTGCTGTCAAAATCAAGTTTTGCCAAGGAGAGCCACTTATGAATTTCTAGGTGGCTAGTAACCTTTAGTGAACAATATAACTGTTCACAAGAGAGAATAACAAATTATAATTCTTTTTTTCCCCCATTATCTAAGGCAAGATGACTGAGTCTGCAAGTTATGCACTGTTCTCAGCTCAAAGTCCCAAGCTTTATGTCTCAGTTCTGGTTTAGACAGCATGCATAAATGCACATCTTCTTCCATCTAGATGGAACTGTGTGCCCTACCTCTACTTAAGAGGGCAGGCATGAGTACATGCACATCTTCTTCAATCTAGATGGAAAATATGACATATTTCAGGTTAAGCTCCAACCAATGTGCAGAGAATCACTTCTGGAACCTTGAGAAACACAGAAAAAAATAACGCTGCACAATTTCAACCAAATTGGAATTGATATTTGCTGCAGAGCCTGGAGACTTCCCTCTTGGCAGAAGTAGATTTTTCCCAGTTGGTTTCAGAAGTCTAATGATATAAAACAACAGCTGACCTTGTAATTTCTAATAGACTGTATCTACCTCTGATATTTGAGAGTGACCATGACAGCACTCTCAGTAGGGATCTCGCCAAGCCTCAGAAGACAGCCTTGTTCTTTTAAAAAATCATATATTGTCTTGTGCACACATGCCCATGATTGAAGAATCTGGGATCAACAGTGGAGACACACAGAGAAAACAAGATTAAGGTTTTATTTGCTTAGGGCAAAAGCTAAGTACCTCACAATTCAACTTCTTAGTCCATGATTAGTTGTGTTTTTATTTCATTGTCACAAAAGAAGTAACATGGTATAATGAAAAACCTGTGGGTTTTGGAGGCAGGTGGCTCTGGGCTTAAATAGTAGCTCCTCAAATTTACTACCTAGGTGACCTTAAACAAGTTACTTAATCTCTCTTGGTCTGTTTATTCATCTGTAAAATAGGAACACATTTCTATCACACAGAGTTGTGAAGTAGGTGTTTTGTTGCGTAAAACACATAGATACCTTACATGTGCTAGATCCCCAAGTTCTGTGCTATGATAATGGTAGCGAGGATTGCTATTTTAAACAACTTAAATGTGTTGTTTTAAAGTTAAGAATAGAATTTTTAGTCTTATATACAGAAAAGTGAAGTAGCCTGCCTGTCAAGTGATTGTCAACTGTAGACAAGGTATTGGTTGTCTATTGCCTCTGAGGAAGGAGAATTAGCAAGGCTGACTTCATGGGTGTTCTTCCTGCGCAGTTGCAAAGGGCCCTGTGCTTAGAAGGGGTTCATGCTTGGTTTAATGCTCTGCTGTCGACACCTTGAAATTCTTAATAATTTTTTAATAGGGGCCCCACATTCTCATTTTGCACTGGTCCCTGCAAATTACATAGTAAGTCCTGAGACTTAGGAAGGAAATTCAATGCTATATGCATGCTTGTTCAAATTTATGAAAAAGAATGAACACATGTGGAGGAATTACTCTACCTCAAAGTAAGACGAGACATTAGCATTTATGTGCTTGGTTTCAAAAGATAAAGTTAATTCTGAGTTGGTTTTGTAGAGTCTAAGTGGAATAGATTCCATATTTACATATATAAACATAGCAAAGATTAGAAGATAAACCAAAGGGTGGCAAGAACATTCATATACAAAAGCTCTCAAACCAAAAGTATTTTTAGCTAGAGTGCCTGGGTTCAAATCCCAGCTCTGCTTACCAGCTGTGCAACTTTGGGGAACTTGCTAAATCAGATTACCATCTATGAAATGGGATAGTTGCAATCTCATTGGGTTATTGTGGGGAGTCAATAACTTATTACATGTAAAGTGCTAAGAACACTGATTGACACAGAGTGAGTTCTCAAAAGTATTACTTATTATTATCTCCACAGTAAACTTAGCCACGTTTCACTTTCATTTGGAAATAATATGTACCTGCTACTTCAAGGGACTTGAAAACCTTTCATTGAAAAATAATAAAAATAACTTTAAATTTATTGACACTGTGAGATTTATAAGTCATACTCACCTGAGAATAATGTTCATACTTTTTAATGTACAAAGGGAAGTATCAATAGCTAGCTTAATAACTGGGAATAAACATTTAAGTGTGAGTCATTCATTTGTATATGTATGTATGTATGTATGTGTGTATTTAACAGTTAATCATTGAGTGTTTTTTATATGCTAGGTTCTGGGTCAGATACTAGTGATAAGTTGACGAAAATGTCACTTCTCTCAAATAACTCATCATCTAACAGAAGATACAGACCTGCATTCAAAAAATTACAACTAGAGTATGAAAAGATCTACAAGAGGGATAAGTAACAGGTATAATGGAATCAAAGAGAAGTGTCCCTAATTCATTCTTGAGGCAGTAGGGGGTCAGGAAGGGCTTCAAATAGGAAAGAATATCTAAGATGAGACCTAAAAGGTCATGGGGAGTTAACTATGTGAAAGATGAGGAGAAGCATAAGCAAAGTCCTAGAATTGTTCATAAAAATTACACAAGGTTTAGTATGACTAGAATGTAGAGTGTAAGGTAGAAGAGTAGTGAGATAAGAGGCTGAATTAGAGATGGGCTAAACTACTAACTTTGTAAGGCTTGTTAAGTTTAGACCTTATCCTGAGGCATGTTGAGCCGTTAAAATTTTAAGCAGTTGAGTGACATGATTAAGTTACAGTTTAGAAAATCTACTGACTATTGTATAAGTAATAGATTGGAAGGGGAAAATTATTGTTGGCAGGTAGATAGAAGGCTGTGATATAATCCAGGTGAGAGATGATAAAGACTTGAACTAAGGTAATGGTAATAGTAGTTGTAATAAATGGACACAGTCAACAGATAACAAAGAGGTAGAATCATTAGGACATTATGGAAGAGAGAAGGGAAGAGGCAGGAGTGATCACAAAGTTTTGAGCTTGGGGAATTTTATGGTTGGTGATAAATCATTGATAGCAGTGCTTAAGAGGATGAGTAGGAGTGGGAAGGGTGAAGGCTTAGATAGTAATTCATTTAATTTGGGACAGGATGAGTTTGAGGTGTCCTCGAAACATAAAATAGAAATGTTCAACAGGTGGTTAAACATGTAGTTTGAGATTTGGGTAAGAGATTTTGGCTTAGGCAACTATTTGAAAATCATTAGCATAGAGATGAAAAGTGAAGCTATGCAAGGAATGGAACATGTTTAGAGTGAGACGAGATTAGGAATTAGGAAAGAACCCTGGGTCAAACACAGGCAGATAGAAGAAAAAGAATTTACAACACCAAGAAGCAGACAAGATGACAGAATAAAAACCAGGAGAGTGTTGTATCAAAGAATGTAATAAACAAAACAAAGTATTTTAAGAAGTGGAGAGTAACCAAAACTGTACAAACATATCAAGTAAGGTAAAGATTGAGACATATCCACTAACATCTACACAAGGGCGCTCCCTGCTGATCTTGGAAAGAAAGCTGCAGTGAAGTTGAAAGCTACTTTATATATCACTGAAGAATGAATATAAAGTGAGGAAGAAGACAGGAAGAATTCCTGTAGATATTGGTGGCTGCTTACAGTGGAATCTATTCATACCTTCTACTGAGAACAATGGAAATTTTAAAGATAGAAAATAAAATCACCCATGGCCTATGCCAACCACATAATAAGGAAACAGAGAAAATGCAAAGTCCAATTAACATGTAAGTGGAGAAATAAATACTCAAGATTAGTAAAGTTGGTTCCAGAACTCACAACAGAGCTGAGAGTCAGTTAGGGACTAAACAGAAGAGAATACAATGTAGTAGGGTCTTTGCAGTGATGGAACACAGTTTACATCAACTAAGATCCACCCAAGGAAAGGGACCCACTTTGGAAATACTGAAGGCAGATCAGAAGATTCCATGAGTCAAAGCACTGGATTATTGGGAGTCAAAAGGATCAAACTTGAAAAATGTGCAGAAAGAGGATTTGGAAGGGAGGGAGACATTTTGGGAGCTGGAGATTCCTTTGAAATCTCGGTGGTAGAGGTAAAACACAAAGAATTTAAAGCTAAGTGTTTTAGTCAATTATCTTACTATTTATTTTCTATTTGTCTATTCTGTTCTTTGTTCTATTTTTTTCTCTTCTTTTGGACTTTTTATAGATTCCATTTCATCTCTTTTGCTGACTTGTTAGCTATAACTCTTTGCTTTCTTATTTTAGTAGTTGCTTTAAGGTTTAGAGTATACATCTTTAACTTATCACAGTCAACCATTTCCCTTCTGCCTAATGGAACTCCTCTAATATTTTTTGTAGTGTGGGTCTTCTGCTGATGCATTCTCTCAGGTTTTATATGTCTGAGAATATCTTTCTTTTTAAAATTTTTTATTGAAGTATAGTTGATTTATAATGTGTTAATTACTGCTGTACAGCAAAGTGATTCAGTTATACATATATATATTCTTTTTCATATTGTTTTCCATTATAGTTTATCAGAGGATATTGAATATAGTTCCCTGTGCTATATAGTATGACCTTGTTGTTTATCCATTCTATATATACCAGTTTGCATCTGCTATTCCCAAACTCCCAATCCATCCCTCTCCCACACCCTTCCCCTTGGCAACCACCAGTCTATTCTCTATGTCCCTGATTCTGTTTCTGTTTCATAGATAGGCTCATTTCTGTCATATTTTAGATTCCACATGTAAGTGATATCATATAGTATTTGTCTTTCTCTTTCTGACTTACTTCACTTAGTATGATAATCTCTAGTTGCATCCATGTTGCTGTAAATGGCATTATTTTATTCTTTTTTATGGCTGAGTAGTATTCCATCTCTTTCTTTTTTTAAAGAAATGCTCTTTGTTTTTGAAGGATGATTTAACTAGGTATACAATTCTATATTGACAATATTTTTTCTCTTAGTACTTTAGAGAAATTGCTCCAAAGCCTTCCCACTTGCACTGTTTCTGACAATAAATCTGTAGCCATCCTTATCTTTGTTTCTATATTTGTAATGTGTCTTTGTTTTTCAGGTGCTTTTAGGTTTTCCTTTTGATCACCAATTATGAGCAAATGGATTATAACGTGCATTGGTGTACTTTTAATCAAGACTATTGTGCTAGAGTTTTTTTGAGCTTCTAAGATCTGGGGATTTATAGTATTTATCAAATTTGGCAACACTTTGGCCATTATATCTTTAAGTACTTTTCCTGTGACCCTTTCTCTTCTTACGGCTCCAATTATACACATAAAAGGCCATGTAAAAGTTGTCCCACAATGTGCTGATGATCTTTTTTTTTTTTCTGTTTGTGTTTCATTTTGGAGAGTTTCTATTATTTTGTAATCAAACTGACTAATTTTTCTTCTGTGATGTCTAATCTGCCATTATTCCCATTCAGTGTATTTTTCATCTCAGGTAGTATAGTTTTCATTTCAGAAGTTTGACTTTTTTTAATATTATATATTCCATATATCTACTTAACAGTTTGGATATATGAAATGCATCTATAATAACTGTTTTAATGACTTTTTTTGAAATTTCAGTATCTGTGTCTGTTCTATGTCACTTCTGGTTGATTTAAATTTCTCTTTAAACTTATTTCTTGCTTCTCTACATGCCTGAGAGTTTTATTATTATTATGAGATTCCAGATATTGTGGTTTTTAACTTGTTGGGGGCTGGAAAAACTTGTTTTCCTATAACTAGTCTTGAAGTTTATTCTGGAATGCAGTTAAGTTACATAACTTTTTTTGATCTTTTGGGGTATTGCTTTTCATATTTGTTAGATTGGACTAGAGAAGTACTCAATCCAAGGCTAATTATCCATCAGTACTGAGACTGGTCCCTTCCAAATGCCTTATGCAATGTCCCTTAATCATGAGATTTTCTAGTCAGCCTAGTGGGAATACAGCTAAATGAACTGTTGATAAGCAATCTACCTCATGAAGCGTTCAAAGTAATAAACATAAAGATGCTCACTGAACTGGGAGAAGAATGAATGAACATGGTGATAATTTCAACAGAGAGTTAGAAAATATAAAGACAAACCAAACAGAGATGAAGAATACAATAACTGAAATAAAAAGTACACTAGAAGGAATCAACAGTAGCTTAGATGATATAGACAAATGGATCAGCAAAGTGGAAGAGAGAGTAGTGAAAATCATCCAAGCTGAACAGAAAAAATAATTTAAAAAAATTAGAATAGGGCTTCCCTGGTGGCGCAGTGGTTGGGAGTCCGCCTGCCGATGCAGGGGACACGGGTTCGTGCCCCGGTCTGGGAGGATCCCACATGCCGCGGAGCGGCTGGGCCCGTGGGCCATGGCCGCTGGGCCTGCGCGTCCGGAGCCTGTGCTCCGCAACGGGAGAGGCCACGGCAGTGAGAGGCCCGCGTACCGCCAAAAAAAAAAAAAAAAAAATTAGAATAGTTTAAGAGACCTCTGGGACAACATCAAGTATACTAATGTTTGCATTATAGGGGTTCCATAAAGAGAAGAGAGAGGGAAAGTGACAGAGAACCTATTTAAAGAAAAATAGCTAAAAACTTTTCTTAACTGGAGAAGGAAACACGCACCTAGGTCTAGGAATTACAGAGTCCCTTACAAGATCAACCCAAAGAGGTCCACACCAAGAAACATTATAATTAAAAGGCAAAATTTCAAAAGGAAGAGAAAATCTTAAAAGCAGTAAGAGAAAAGCAACTAGTTACGCACAAGGAAATCCCATAAGACTATAAGATAACTTTTCAGCAGAAACTTTTCAGGCAGAACAGAAGGAAACAATATACTCAAAGTGATAAAAGAAAAAACCCTGAAACCAAGAATACTCTACCCGGAAAGGTTATCATTCAGATTAGAAGGTGGGCTAAGTGTTCCAATCAAAAGAATTAGAGTACCTGAATGGATACAAAAATAAGACCCATATATATTCTGCCTTCAAAAGACTCACTTCAGATCTAAAGACACACATCCACACTGAAAGTGAGAGGATGAAAAAAGTATTTTATGAAAATGGAAGTGAAGAGCAAGCTGAGATAGCAATACTTATATTAGACAAAATAGACTTTAAAACAAAGACTGTAACAAGAGACAAAGAACATTATATAATGATAAAGAGATCAATACAACCAGAAGACATAATGATTGTAAATATATATGCACCCACATGGGAGAAAATATTGAAAAAGGAAGAAACTGACATTAATAGTAGTAGACTTTAACACCTCACTTACATCAGTGAACATATCATCCACACAGAAAATCAATAAGAAACACTGATCCAGAGATTGGTTCAAGATGGTGGAGTAGAAGGGACTTGTGCTCAGCACCTCTTGTGAGAGCACCAAAATCACAAGTAACAGCTGAACAACCATCAACAGGAAGATGCTGGAACCCACCAAAAAAGATACCCCACATCCAAAGACAAAGGAGAAGCTGCAATGAGATGGTTGGAGGGGCGCGATCATGATAAAATCAAATGCCATACCTGCCGGGTGGGCAGCCCACAAACGAGAAAAATTATACCACAGAACTCCTCCCACTGGAGTGCAGGTTCTGAGCCTCATGTCAGGCTTCCCAGCCTGAGGGTCCAGCAATGGGACTAAGAATCCCCAGGGAATCTGACTTTGAAGGCCAGTGGGATTTGATTGCAGGACTTCCACAGGACTGGGGGAAACAGAGACTCCACTCTTAGAGGACACACACAAAATCTTGTGCAGACCAGGACCCGAGCAAAGGAGCAGTGACCAGATATGATACTGAACCAAACATACCTGCTAGTGTTGGAGGGTCTCCTACAGAGGTGGGGGCCAGCTGTGGCTCTCCATGGCGACAAGGGCACTGGCAGCAGCAGTTCTGGGAAGTACCTATTTGTGTGAGCCCTCCTAGAGGCCAACACTGGCCCTACCATATAGTCTGTAGGCTCCAATGCTGGGTAGCCTCAGACAAAACAACAAACAGGGAGGGAAAACAGCCCCACCCATCAGCAGACAAGCAGATTAAAGTTTTCCTGAGCACAGCCCTGCCAACCACAGCAAGACCCAGTTCTACTGACCACCAGTCCCTCCCACCAGGAAGCTTGCATGATCCTCTTGGATAGTCTCATCCACCAGAGGGCAGACAGCAGAAGCAAGAATAACTACAATCCTGCAACCTGCAGAATGAAAACCACAATCACAGAAAGCTAGACAAAAAGAAAAGACAAAGGATTATGTCCCAGATGAAGGAACAAGATAAAAACCCTAGAAAAACAGCTAAATGAAGAGGAAACAGGCAACCGTCCAGAAAAATAATTCAGAATAATGATAGTGAAGATGACCTAGGATCTCAGCAAAAAGAACTGAGGCAAAGATTGAGAAGATACAAGAAAGGTTTAATTAAAGAACAAACAAAGGGAGATGAGCAATACAATAATAAAAATAAAAAATACACTAGAAGGAATCAATAGCAGAATAACTGAGGCAGAAGAACGGATAAGTGACCTGGAAGACAGAATGGTGGAAATTGCTACTGTGGAACAGGATAAAGAAAAAAAGAATGAAAAGAAATGAAGACAGTTTAAGAAACATCTGAGACAAGATTAAATGCACCAACATTTGCATTATAGGGGTCCCAGAAGGAGAAGAGAGAGAGAAAGGACCTGAGAAAATATTTGAAGAGATAATAGCTGAAAATTTCCCTAACATGGGAATGAAAACAGTCAATCAAGTACAGGAAGTGCAGAGAGTCCCAGGCAGGATAAAACCAAGGAGGAACACACGGAGACAAGAGTAATCAAATAGACAAAAATTAAAGACAAAGAAAAAATATTAAAAGCAAAAAGGGAAAAATGACAAATAACATACAAGGGAACTCCCATAAGGTTAATGGCTGATTTCTCAGCAGAAACTCTGCAAGCAAGAAGGGTGTGGCACAATATATTTAAAGTGATGAAAGGGAAGAACTTACAACCAAGAATACTATACCCAGACAGGGTCTCATTCAGACTTGATGTAGAAATCAAAAGCTTTACAGACAAGCAAAAGCTAAAAGAATTCAGCATCACCAGACCAGCTTTCCAACAAATACTAAAGGAACTTCTCTGCCGGGAAACACAAGAGAAGAAAAAGGCCTACAAGAGCAAACTGAAAACAATTAAGAAAATGGTAATAGTAACATACATGTCAATAATTACCTTAAATATAAATAGATTAAATGCATGAACCAAAAGACATAGACTGGCTGAGTGGATACAACAACAAGACCTGTATATATGCTGTCTACAAAGACCCACCTCAGATATAGGGACACGTACAGACTGAAAGTGAGGGGATGGAAGAAGGTACTCCTTGTAAATGGAAATCAAAAGAAAGCTGGAGTAGCAATACTGATATCAGAAAAAACAGACTTTAAAATACTGTTATAAGAAATAAAGGACACTACATAATGGTCAATAGATCAATCCAAGAAGAAGATATAACAATTATAAATATTTATGCACCCAACATAGGACCACCTCAATATATAAGGCAAGTACAAACAATCATAAAGGGAGAAATTGAGAGTGACACAATAATAGTGGGGACACATTCTACGAGGCCACCATCACCCGGATACCAAAACCCGACAAGGATGTCACAAAGAAAGAAAACTACAGGCCAATATCACTGATCAACATAGATGCAAAAATCCTCAACAAAATACTAGCAAACAGAATCCAACAGCACATTAAAAGGATCATACACCATGATCAAGTGGGGTTTATTCCAGGAATGCAAGGATTCTTCAATATACACAAATCAATCAACGTGATACACCATATTAACAAACTGAAGGAGAAAAACCATATGATCATCAAAATAGTTGCAGAGAAAGCTTTCAACAAAATTCAACACCCATTTATGATAAAAACCCTGCAGAAAGCAGGCATAGAGGGAACTTTCCTCAACATAATAAAGGCCATATATGACAAACCCACAGCCAACATCGTCCTCAATGGTGAAAACCTGAAAGCACTTCCACTAAGATCAGGAACAAGACAAGGTTGTCCACTCTCACCACTCTTATTCAACATAGTTTTGGAAGTCTGAGCCACAGCAATCAGAGAAGAAAAGGAAATAAAAGGAATCCAAATCGGAAAAGAAGAAGCTATCACTGTTTGCAGATGACATGATACTATACATAGAGAATCCTAAAGATGCTACCAGAAAACTACTAGAGCTAATCAATGAATTTGGTAAAGTAGCAGGATACAAAATTAATGCACAGAAATCTCTGGCATTCTTATACACTAATGATGAAAAATCTGAAAGTGAAATCAAGAAAACACTCCCATTTACCATTGCAACAAAAAGAATAAAATATCTAGGAATAAACGTATCTAAGGAGACAAAAGACCTGTATACAGAAAATTATAAGACACTGATGAAAGAAATTAAAGATGATACAAATAGATGGAGAGATATACCATGTTCTTGGATTGCAAGAATCAACATTGTGAAAATGACTCTACTACCCAAAGCAATCTACAGATTCAATGCAATTCCTATCAAACTACCATTGGCATTTTTCACAGAACTAGAACATAAAATTTCACAATTTGTATGGAAACACAAAAGAACCGGAATAGCCAAAGCAATATTGAGAAGGAAAAATGGAGCTGGAGGAAGCAGGCGCCCTGACTTCAGACTATACTATAAAGCGACAGTAATCGAGACAGTATGGTACTGGCACAAAAACAGAAAGATACATCAACGGAACAGGATAGAGAGCCCAGAGATATACCCACGCACATATGGTCACCTTATCTTTGATAAAGGAGGCAGGAATGTACAGTGGAGAAAGGACAGTCTCTTCAATAAGTGGTGCTGGGAAAACTGGACAAGTACATGTAAAAGTATGAGATTAGATCACTCCCTAATACCATACACAAAAATAAGCTCAAAATGGATTAAAGACCTAAATGTAAGGCCAGAAACTATCAAACTCTTAGAGGAAAACATAGGCAGAACACTCTATGACATAAATCACAGCAAGATCCTTTTTGACCCACCTCCTAGAGAAATGGAAATAAAAACAAAAATAAACAAATGGGACCTAATGAAACTTCAAAGCTTTTGCACAGCAAAGGAAACCATAAACAAGACCAAAAGACAACCTTCAGAATGGGAGAAAATATTCGCAAATGAAGCAACCAACAAAGGATTAATCTCCAAAATTTACAAGCAGCTCATGCAGCTCAATAACAAAAAGCAAACAACCCAATCCAAAAATGGGCAGAAGACCTAAATAGACATTTCTCCAAAGAAGATATACAGACTGCCAACAGACACATGAAAGAATGCTCAACATCATTAATCATTAGAGAAATGCAAATCAAAACTACAATGAGATATCATCTCACACCAGTCAGAATGGCCATCATCAAAAAATCTAGAAATAATAAACGCTGGAGAGGGTGTGGAGAAAAGGGAACACTCTTGCACTGCTGGTGGGAATGTGAATTGGTACAGCCACTATGGAGAACAGTATGGAGGTTCCTTAAAAAGCTACAAATAGAACTACCATATGACCCAGCAATGCCACTACTGGGCATGTACCCTGAGAAAACCATAATTCAAAAAGAGTCATGCACCAAAATGTTCACTGCAGCTCTATTTACAATAGCCCGGAGATGGAAACAACCTAAGTGTCCATCATTGGATGAATGGATAAAGAAGATGTGGCAGGTATATACAATGGAATATGACTCAGCCATAAAAAGAAACGAAATTGAGCTATTTGTAATGAGGTGGGTGGACCTAGAGTCTGTCATACAGAGTGAAGTAAGTCAGAAAGAGTAAGGCAAATACCGTATGCTAACACATATATATGGAATTTAAGGGGAAAAAATGTCATGAAGAACCTGGAGGTAAGACAGGAATAAAGACACAGACCTACTAGCGAATGGACTTGAGGATATGGGGAGGGGGAAGCATAAGCTGTGACAAAGCGAGAGAGTGGCATGGACATATATACACTACCAAATGTAAAATACATAGCTAGTGGGAAGCAGCTGCATAGCACAGGGAGATCAGCTAGGTGCTTTGTGACAACCTAGAGGGGTGGGATAGGGAGCGTGGGAGGGAGGAAGATGGAGGAGGGAAGAGATATGGGAACATATGTATATGCATAACTGATTCACTTTGTTATAAAGCAGAAACTAACCACACCATTGTAAAGCAATTATACTCCAATAAAGATGTAAAAAGAAAAATAATAGTGGGGGACTTTAACACCCAACTTTCGTCAATGGACAGATCATCCAGACAGAAAATCAATAAGAAAAATAGTACTTAAATGACACGTTAGACTAGATGGACTTCATTGATATTTATAGAGCATTCCATCTGAAAGCAGCAGAATACACATTCTTCTCAAGTGCACACCATACATTCTCCAGGACTGATCACATTCTGGGCCACAAGGTGACCCTCAGGAAATTTAAGATAATTGAATACACATCAAGCATCTTTTCTGATCACAACGTTATGAGATTAGAAATAAACTACATAAAAAACCTATAAAAACACAAAAACATGGAGGTTAAACAATATACTACTAAACAACCAATGGATCACTGACGAAATTAAAGAGGAAAACAAAAAACACCTAGAGAAGAATGAAAATGAAAGCACAACAATCCAAAACCAATGGGATGCAGCAAAAGCTGTAGTAAGAGGAAACTTTATAGCAATACAATCTTACCTCAGGAAGGAAAAACCTCAAATAAACAACCTAACTTGACACCTAAAGCAACTGGAGAAAGAAGAACAAACAAAATCTAAAGTTAGTAGAAAGAAAGAAATCATAAAGATCAGAGCAGAAATAAATGAAATAGAGACAAAGAAAACAATAGTAAATATCAATAAAACTAAAAGTGGTTCTTTGAGAAGATAAACAAAATCAATAAGCCTTTAGCCAGACTAATCAAGAAGAAAAGGGAGATGACTCAAATCAATAAAATTAGAAATGAAAAAGATGTTACAATTGACTCCAGAGAAATACAAAGGATCATAAGAGACTACTACAAGCAACTGTATACCAAGAAAATGGACAACATGGAAGAAATGGACAAATTCTTAGAGAGGTACAGTCTCCCAATACTGAACCAGGAAGAAATAGAAAATATGAACAGAACAGTCACAAGTAGTAAAATTGAAACTGTGATTTAAAAACTCCCAACAAACAAAAGTCCAAGACCTGACAGCTTCACAGGCGAATTCTATCAAACATTTAGAGAAGAGCTAACACCTATCCTTCTGAAATTGTTCCAAACAATTGTTGAGGAAGGAAAACTCCCAATCTCATTCTATGAGGCCACCATCACCCTGATACCAAAACCAGACAAAGATATCACACAGAAAAGAAAATTACAGGGCAATATCACTGATGAACATAGATGCAAAAATCCTCAACAAAATACTAGCAATCTGAATCCAACCATACATTAAAAAGATCATACACCATGATCAAGTGGGATTTATCCCAGGGATGCAAGGATTTTTCAATGCCTACAAATAAATCAGTGTGATACACTACATCAACAAATTGAAGAATAAAAGCCATATGATCATCTAAATAGAGGCAAAAAAATATTTCACAGAATTCAGCACCCACTTATGATAAAAACACTCCAGAAAGTGGGCATAGAGGGAACATACCACAACATAATAAAGGCCATATATGACAAACCTACAGCCAACATCATATTCAATGGTGAAAAGCTGAAAGCATTTCTTCTAAGATCAGGAAAAGACAAGGATGTCCACTCCCACCACTTTTATTCAACATAGTTTTGGAAGTCTTAGCTACAGCAATCAGAGAAGAAAAAGATATAAAAGGAATCCAAATTGAAAAAGACTAAGTTAAACAGTCACTGTTTGCAGACAACATGATACTATACATAGACGGTCCTAAAGATGTCACCAGAAAACTACTAGAGCTCATCAATGAATTTGGTAAAATCACAGGTCACAAAATTAATGCACAGAAATCTGTTGCATTTCCACACACTAACAACAAAAGATCAGAAAGAGAAATTCAAGAAACAATCCCATTTACCATTGCATCAAAAAGAATAAAATACCTAGGAATAAACCTATCTAAGGAGACAAAAGACCTGTACTCTGAAAACTATAAGACACCGATGAAAGAAATTGAAGAAGACACTAACAGATGGAAAAATATACCGTGGTTTGGATTAGAAGAATCAATATTATCAAAATGACTATACTACCCAAGGCAATCTACAGATTCAATGCAATCCCTATCAAATTATCAATGGCATTTTTCACAGAGCAAGACAAAAAAATCTTAAAAATTGTGTGGAGACATAAAAGACCCCGAATAGCCAAAGCAATCTTAAAGAAAAAAAGAGCTGGAGGAAACAAGTTCCCTGACTTCAGATTATACTACAAAGCTATAGTCATCAAAGCAGTATGATACAGGCACAAAAATAGAAATATAGATCAATGGAACAGGATTGAAAACCCAGAAGTAAACCCACACACCTATGGCCAATTAATCTACAACAAAGGAGGCAAGACTACACAATGGTGGAAAGACAGTCTCTTCAACAAATTGTGCTGGGAAAACTGGACAGATACATGTAAAAAACTGAAATCAGATCATTCTTTAACACCATACACAAAAATAAGTTCAAAATGGATTAAAGACCTAAATGTGAGACTGGACACTGTAACACTTCTAGAGGAAAACATAGGCAGAACACACTCTGACATAAATCACAGCAATAACTTTTTCGATCTGTCTCCCAGAATAAAAACAAAAGTAAACAAGTGGTACCTAATTAAACTCAAAAGCTCTTCCACAGCAAAGGAAACCATAAACAAAACGAAAAGACAACCCACAGATTGGGAGAAAATATTTACAAATGATGTGACTGACAAGGGATTAGTCTCCAAAATTTACAAACAGCTCATGAGGCTTAATATCATCAAAACAAACAACCCGATCAAAAAATGGGCAGAAGACTTAGACATTTCTCCATAGAAGACATACAGATGGCCATGAGGCACATGAAAAGATGTCCAACATTGCTAATTATTAGAGAAACATGCAAATCAAAATTACAATGAGATATCACCTAACACCAGTCAGAAAGGCCATCAAGTCTACAAACAATAAATGCTGGAGAGGTTGTGGAGAAAAGGGAACCCTCCTATATTGTTGGTGGGAATGTAAATTGGTACAGCCACTATGGAGAACATTATGGAAGTTCCTTAAAAAACTAAAAACAGGGCTTCCCTGGTGGCGCAGTGGTTGAGAGTCCGCCTGCCGATGAAGGGGACATGGCTTTGTGCCCCAGTCCGGAAAGATCCCACATGCCGTGGAGCAGCTGGGCCTGTAAGCCATGGCCGCTGAGCCTGCGCATCCGGAGCCTGTGCTCCCGCAACGGGAGAGGCCAAAACAGTGAGAGGCCCACGTACCGCAATAAAACCAAAAACAAACAAACAAAAAACAAACCAAAAAACTAAAAACAGAACTATCATATGACCTGGCAATCCCAATCCTGGGCATATACCCAGAGAAAACCATAATTCAAAAAGACACATGCACCCCAGTGTTCATTGCAGCACTATTTACAATAGCTAAGACATGGAAGCAACCTAAATATCCATTAACAGAGGAGTGGATAAAGAAGATGTGATACATATGTACAATGGACTATTACTCGGATAGAAAAGGGAATGAAATTGGTTCATTTGTAGAGACGTGGATGGGCCTAGAGACTGTCATACAGAGTGAAGGAAGTCAGAAAGTGCAAAACAAATATCATATATTAACACATATGTGAAATCTAGAAAAATGGTATAGATGATCTTATTTGCAAAGCAGAAATAGAGATACAGACGTAGAGAACAAATGTATGGATACCAAGGGGGAAAGGTGTGGGTGGGATGAATTGGGAGCCTGTGATTGACATATACACACAATAGATACTATGTATAAAATAGATAACTAATGAGAACATACCGTATAGCACAGGGAACTCTACTCAATGCTCTGTGGTGACCTAAATGGGAAGGAAATCCAAGAAAGAGGGGATATATGTGTACGTTTAGCTGATTAACTTCGCTGTACAGCAGAAACTAACACAACATTGTAAAGCAACTATACTCCAATAAAAATTAATTAAAAAAAAAAGAAAAGAAAAGAGAGTAGAATGGTTGTTGCTAGGGACTGGGAGGTGGGGGAAATAGGAAGAAGCTGGGAAAGAATACAAATTTTCAGTTATAAGATGAATAAGGTATGAGGATCTAATGTATAACGTGATGACTATAGTTGATAATACTGTGGGTTTAATTCAAATTTGCTAAGAGAATAGACTTGTGTTTTCACCAAAAAAAAAAAAAAAAAAAAAAAAAAAAAAAAGGAAAAAAAATATGTGAGTTGGTAGATATAAGTGACTTGATGCTGGGAATACTTTCACAATGTGATTATATCAAATCACACACTTTAAATATTTTACAATTTTATTTGACAATTATACCTCAATAAAGCTGAAAAAAAAGATATATTCACAAGGAGCCAAACTATCTCCCTACATTTAACTTTCTAATCATAAGGATAAAAATACACAACTTTACCATGGAAAGATTTGACTTCTATCAACTTAAGTGCTCAAACTTGGCATCGCCAATAGTAAAGCAATTTGATTTTATGTGTCACTTGATGTAATATAATATGAAGTACACAGCATTCCCTATAAAGCATTCTTATTGAACGTGTTTAACTTGAAGCTAATTATTCCTTTAAACCAAACTTCCAGTTTATAGAAATATAGGAGATAAAAGAAGCAAGATAATTGACATCCAGATGGAAGTAATCAGTGAAGCAAATTCAGATTGTAGAAGTTTTACAAGACAACTGGCCAAGTCTCTTCAAAATTCAATGTTATTAAAAAGAAAAACGGTATTGGGACTGTTCTCAATTAAGAAAGACTAAAAAGATATACAACCAAATATTATGGGTAGATTTCAGTTGGAATTTTGTTCATTAAAAAATAGTTAATTGAGGTATTTTGTGGACAATTGGTGAATACTTAAGCATGAGTGATTTTATGTTACATTAGAGAGTTATGGTTAATTTCATCCTGGCCATTAATAGTATTATAATAATGAAGGAAAATTTTTTTATTTTTAAGAGACATGGGGATATCATTGTTTAAGAGTGTCACAATCTCTGCGTCTTACTCTGAAATGACAAAATATTCACAGTTGTTCTATCTAGATATTTGATACATGAAATGTATTTTATCATTCTTTCAACTTGTTCTATATGTTAAAATTTTTTATAACATAAAATATTGTGAAGGAGAGAACATATTCTACTGAACAAGTTATTGTCTAGAAAATTGTCCTAAGGAATTAGTGATGAATAGTGACAAAAGTTACATCAGAATGTTCTTGTTGAAGTAATGTAAGTGTATAAGAATTATAAATCTAGATAAATAAGGTCTGTATTCTCAAAGAAAAAATTAAACTCAACAGGATGTTTTTGGCAGATTGATTCTAAAATTTATGTAGAGCAGCAAAGGGCAAAGAATAGTCAATTTGTTTCTAGAAGGGGAGAAAATTCTTGTGGTTCTGAATAAAAAGATTAGAAAGCTATTTGAAAGTTAAAAAGATATGGTGTAGTTTTTAAGGAAACTTCATACTGTTCTCCATAGTGGCTGCACCAATTTACTTTCCCACCAATAGTATAGGAGGGTTCCTTTTTCTCCACACCCTCTCCAGCATGTTTTACTTGTAGACTTTTTGATGATGGTCATTCTGTGATACCTCATTGTAGTTTTGCCTTGCATTTCTTTGATAATTAGAGATGTTGAGCATATTTTCATGTGCCTGTTGGCCATTTGTATGTCTTCTTTGGAGAAATGTCTATTTAGATCTTCTTCCCGTTTTTTTATTGTTTTTTTTTTCTTGATAGTGAGCTGTATGAGCTGTTTATATATTTTGGAAATTAACCCTTGTTGTCTCATAATTGCAAATATTTTCTCCCATCCTGTAGGTTGTCTTTTCACTTAGTTTATAGTTTCCTTTGTTGTGCAAAAGCTTTTAAGTTTAATAAAGTCCCATTTGTTTACTTTTGCTTTTGTTTCCTTTGTCTTAGGAGACAGGTCCAAAAAAATATTGCTGCAACTTATGTCAAAGAGTTTTCTGCATATGTTTTCTTGTAGGAGTTTTATAGTATCTGGTCTTATATTTAGGTCTTTAATCCACTTTGAGTTTATTTTTGTATATGGTACTGGAGAATGTTCTAATTTCATTCTTTTACATGTGGCTGTCAAGTTTTCCCAGCATCACTCATCAAAGATACTATCTTTTCTCTGTTATATATTCTTACCTCCTTTATCATAGATTAACTGACCATAAGTGCATGGGTTTATTTCTGGGCTTTCTATCCTGTTCCATTGATCTATATTTCTGTTTTTGTGCCAGTACCATTCTGTTTTGATGACTGTAGCTTTGTAGGATAGTCTGAAGTCAGGGAGCCTGATTCCTCCAGCTCCATGTTTCTTTCTCCAGATTGCTTTGGCTATTCAGTATCTTTTGTGTTTCCATACAAACTGTGAAATTTTTTGTTCTGGTTCTGTGAAAAGTGCCATCTGTAATTTGATAGAGATTGCACTAAATCCTATGTAGACTGCTACCATATGATCCTGCAATCCCACTCTGGGTATATATATATGCAGAGAAAACTGCAATTCAAAAAGATACATGCACTCCAATGTTCATTGCAACATTATTTATACAATAGCCAAAACATGGAAGCAACCTAAATGTCCACCAACAGAGAAATGGATTAAGAAGATGTGGTACATATGTACAATGGAATATTACTCTGCCATAAAAAAGAATGGGACTTCCGGGAAGATGGCTGAAGAGTAAGACGCGGAGATCACCTTCCTCTCCACAGATACACCAGAAATACATCTACGCGTGGAACAACTCCTACAGAACACCTACTGAACGCTGGCAGAAGACCTCAGACCTCCCAAAAGGCAAGGAACCCCCCACGTACCTGGTTAGGGCAAAAGAAAAAACTAAACAGAGACAAAAGGATAGGGACGGGTCCTGCACCAGCGGGAGAGAGCTGTGAAGGAGGAAAAGTGTCCACACACTAGGAAGCCCCTTCGCGGGTGGAGACTTCGGGAGGCGGAGTGGGGGAGCTTGGGAGCCGCGGAGGAGAGCACAGCAACAGGGGTGCGGAGGGCAAAGCGGACAGATTCCAGCACAGAGGATCGGGCCGACCGGCACTCACCAGCCGAGAGGCTTGTCTGCTCGCCCGCCGGGGCGGGCGGGACTGGGAGCTGAGGCTCCGGCTTTTGTCGGAGCGCCGGGAGAGGACTGAGGTTGGTGGCGTGAACACAGCCTGCAGGGCGTTGGTGCGCCGCGGCTGGCCGGGAGAGAGTCCGGGGAGGGGTCTGGACCTGCCGAAGAGGCAAGAGACTTTTACGTCCCTCTTTGTTTCCTGGTGCACGAGGAGAGGGGATTAAGAACGCTGCTTGAGAGAGCTCCAGGGACGGGCGCGAGCCGCGGCTAAGAGTGCGGAGCCCAGAGACGGACATGGGACGCTAAGGCCGCTGCTGCCGCCGCCAGGAGGCCTGTGTGCGAACACAGGTCACTAGCCACACGCCCTTCTGGGGAGCCTGTGCAGCCCGCCACTGCCAGGGTCCTGGGATCCAGGGACGGCTCCCCCGGAGAGCGCACGGCGCGCCTCAGGCTGCAGCGTCACGCCGGCCTCTGCCGCTGCAGGCCCGCCCCGCACTCCGTGACCCTCCCTACCCCCAGGCCTGGGTGAGCCAGAGCCTCCGAATCAGCGGCTCCTTTAACCTCGTCCTGTCTGAGCAAAGAACAGACGCCCTCCGGCGACCTACACGCACAGGCGGGGCCAAATCCAAAGCTGAGCCCCTGGGAACTGTCAGAACAAAGAAGAGAAAGGGAAATCTCTCCCAGCAGCCTCAGAAGCAGCGGATTAAAGCTCCACAATCAACTTGATATACCCTGCATCTGTGGAATACCTGAATAGACAACGAATCATCCCAAATTAAGGAGCCCTGTGGATGAAAGGCTCTTGGTGCTGCAGCCAGGACTCAGTGCTGTGCCTCTGAGGTAGGAGAGCCAACTTCAGGACACTGGTCCACAAGAGGCCTCCCAGCTGCACATAATATCAAACAGCAAAAATCTCCGAGAGATCTCCATCTCAACGCCAGCACCCAGCTTCACTCAACGACCAGCAAGCTACAGTGCTGGACATCCTATGCCAAACAACTAGCAAGACAGGAACACAACCCCACCCATTAGCAGAGAGGCTGCCCAAAATCATAGTAAGTCTACAGACACCCCAAAACACACCACCAGACGTGGACCTGCCCACCAGAAAGACAAGATCCAGCCTCATACACCAGAACACAGGCACTAGTACCCTCCACCAGGAAGCCTACACAACCCACTGAACCAACCTTAGCCACTGGGGACAGACACAAAAAACAACAGGAACTACAAACCTTCAGCCTGCAAAAAAGGAGACCCCAAACACAGTAAGATAAGCAAAATGAAAAGACAGAAAAACACACAGCAGATGAAGGAGCAAGATAAAAACCCACCAGACCTAACAAATGAAGAGGAAATAGGCAGTCTACCTGAAAAAGAATTCAGAATAATGATAGTAAGGTTGATCCGAAATCTTGGAGATAGAATGGACAATAGAATGGACAAATTGCAAGAATCAGTTAACAAGGACCTAGAAGAACTAAAGATGAAGCAAGCAACAATGAACAACACAATAAATGAAATTAAAAGTACTCTAGATGGGATCAATAGCAGAATAACTGAGGCAGAAGAACGGATAAGTGACCTGGAAGATAAAATAGTGGAAATAACTACTGCAGAGCAGAATAAAGAAAAAAGAATGAAAAGAACTGAGGACAGTCTCAGAGACCTCTGGGACAACATTAAACGCACCAACATTCGAATTATAGGGGTTCCAGAAGAAGAAGAGAAAAAGAAAGGGACTGAGAAAATATTTGAAGAGATTATAGTTGAAAACTTCCCTAATATGGGAAAAGAAATCATTAATCAAGTCCAGGAAGCACAGAGAGTCCCATACAGGATAAATCCAAGGAGAAATACGCCAAGACACATATTAATCAAACTGTCAAAAATTAAATACAAAGAAAACATATTAAAAGCAGCAAGGGAAAAACAACAAATAACACACAAGGGAATCCCCATAAGGTTAACAGCTGATCTTTCAGCAGAAACTCTGCAAGCCAGAAGGGAGTGGCAGGACATATTGAAAGTGTTGAAGGAGAAAAACCTGCAACCAAGATTACTCTACCCAGCAAGGATCTCATTCAGATTTGATGGAGAAATTAAAACCTTTACAGACAAGCAAAAGCTGAGAGAGTTCAGCACCACCAAACCAGCTCTACAACAACTGCTAAAGGAACTTCTCTAGGCAAGAAACACAAAAGAAGGAAAGGACCTACAATAACGAACCCAAAACAATTAAGAAAATGGGAATAGGAACACACATATCGATAATTACCTTAAATGTAAATGGACTAAATGCTCCCACCAAAAGACACAGATTGGCTGAATGGATACAAAAACAAGACCCATATATTTGCTGTCTACAAGAGACCCACTTCAGACCTAGAGACACATACAGACTGAAAGTAAGGGGATGGAAAAAGGTATTTCATGCAAATGGAAACCAAAAGAAAGCTGGAGTAGCAATTCTCATATCAGACAAAATAGACTTTAAAATAAAGACTATTACAAGAGACAAAGAAGGACACTACATAATGATCAAGGGATCGATCCAAGAGGAAGATATAACAATTGTAAATATTTATGCACCCAACATAGGTGCACCTCAATACATAAGGCAAATACTGACAACCATAAAAGGGGAAATCGACAGTAACACATTCATAGTAGGGGACTTTAACACCCCACTTTCACCAATGGACAGATCATCCAAAATGAAAATAAATAAGGAAACACAAGCTTTAAATGATACATTAAACGAGATGGAGTTAATTGATATTTATAGGACATTCCATCCAAAAACAACAGAATACACATTTTTCTCAAGTGCTCATGGAACATTCTCCAGGATAGATCATATCTTGGGTCACAAATCAAGCCTTGGTAAATTTAAGAAAATTGAAATTGTATCAAGTATCTTTTCTGACCACAATGCCATGAGACTAGATATCAATTACAGGAAAAGATCTGTAAAAAATACAAACACATGGAGGCTAAACAATACACTACTTAATAATGAAGTGATCACTGAAGAAATCAAAGAGGAAATCAAAAAATACCTAGAAACAAATGACAATGGAGACACAACGACCCAAAACCTGTGGGATGCAGCAAAAGCAGTTCTAAGGGGGAAGTTTATAGCAATACAAGCCCACCTTAAGAAGCAGGAAACATCTCGAATAAACAACCTAACCTTGCACCTCAAGCAATTAGAGAAAGAAGAACAAAAAAACCCCAAAGCTAGCAGAAGGAAAGAAATCATAAAAATCAGATCAGAAATAAATGAAAAAGAAATGAAGGAAACAATAGCAAAGATCAATAAAACTAAAAGCTGGTTCTTTGAGAAGATAAACAAAATAGATAAACCACTAGCCAGACTCATCAAGAAAAAAAGGGAGAAGACTCAAATCAATAGAATTAGAAATGAAAAAGGAGAGGTAACAACTGACACTGCAGAAATAAAAGAGATCATGAGAGATTACTACAAGCAACTCTATGCCAATGAAATGGACAATCTGGAAGAAATGGACAAATTCTTAGAAATGCACAACCTGCCAAGACTGAATCAGGAAGAAATAGAAAATATGAACAGACCAATCACAAGCACTGAAATTGAAACTGTGATTAAAAATCTTCCAACAAAGAAAAGCCCAGGACCAGATGGCTTCACAGGCGAATTCTATCAAACATTTAGAGAAGAGCTAACACCTATCCTTCTCAAACTCTTCCAAAATATAGCAGAGGGAGGAACACTCCCAAACTCCTTCTACGAGGCCACCATCACCTTGATACCAAAACCAGACAAGGATGTCACAAAGAAAGAAAACTACAGGCCAATATCACTGATGAACAGAGATGCAAAAATCCTCAACAAAATACTAGCAAATAGAATCCAACAGCACATTAAAAGGATCATACACCATGATCAAGTGGGGTTTATTCCAGGAATGCAAGGATTCTTCAATATACGCAAATCTATCAATGTGATAAACCATATTAACAAACTGAAGGAGAAAAACCATATGATCATCTCAATAGATGCAGAGAAAGCTTTTGACAAAATTCAACACCCATTTATGATAAAAACGCTGCAGAAAGTAGGCATAGAGGGAACTTTCCTCAACATAATAAAGGCCATATATGACAAGCCCACAGCAAACATCATCCTCAATGGCGAAAAACTGAAAGCATTTCCACTAAGATCAGGAACAAGACAAGGTTGCCCACTCTCACCACTCTTATTCAACATAGTTTTGGAAGTTTTAGCCACAGCAATCAGAGAAGAAAAGGAAATAAAAGGAATCCAAATCGGAAAAGAAGAAGTAAAGCTGTCACTGTTTGCAGATGACATGATCCTATACATAGAGAACCCTAAAGATGCTACCAGAAAACTACTAGAGCTAATCAATGAATTTGGTAAAGTGGCAGGATACAAAATTAATGCACAGAAATCTCTGGCATTCCTATATACTAATGATGAAAAATCTGAAAGTGAAATCAAGAAAACACTCCCATTTACCACTGCAACAAAAAGAATAAAATATCTAGGAATAAACCTACCTAAGGAGACAAAAGATCTGTATGCAGAAAATTATAAGACACTGATGAAAGAAATTAAAGATGATACAAATACATGGAGAGATATACCATGTTCTTGGATTGCAAGAATCAACATTGTGAAAATGACTCTACTACCGAAAGCAATCTATAGATTCAATGCAATCCCTATCAAACTACCACTGGCATTTTTCACAGAACTAGAACAAAAAATGTTGCAATTTGTATGGAAACACAAAAGACCCCGAACAGCCAAAGCAATCTTGAGAACGAAAGAAGGAACTGGAGGAATCAGGCTCCCAGACTTCAGACTATACTACAAAGCTACAGTTATCAAAACGGTATGGTACTGGCACAAAAACAGAAAGATAGATCAATGGAACAGGATAGAAAGCCCAGAGATAAACCCACGCACATATGGTCACCTTATCTTTGACAAAGGAGGCAGAAATGTACTGTGGAGAAAGGACAGCCTATTCAATAAGTGGTGCTGGGAAAACTGGACAGCTACATGTAAAAGTATGAAGTTAGATCACTCCCTAACACCATACACAAAAATAAGCTCAAAATGGATTAAAGACCTAAATGTAAGGCCAGAAACTATCAAACTCTTAGAGGAAAACATAGGCAGAACACTCTATGACATAAATCACAGCAAGATTCTTTCTGACCCACCTCCTAGAGTAATGGAAATAAAAACAAGAGTAAACAAATGGGACCTAATGAAACTTAAAAGCTTTTGCGCAGCAAAGGAAACCATAAAGAAGACCAAAAGACAACCTTCAGAATGGGAGAAAATATTTGCAAATGAAGCAACTGACAAAGGATTGATCTCCAAAATTTATAAGCAGCTCATGCAGCTTAATAACAAAAAAACAAACAACCCAATCCAAAAATGGGCAGAAGACCTAAATAGACATTTCTCCAAAGAAGATATACAGAGTGCCAACAAACACATGAGAGAATGCTCAACATCACTAATCATGAGAGAAATGCAAATCAAAACTACAATGAGATATCATCTCACACCAGTCAGAATGGGTATCATCAAAAAATCTAGAAACAATAAATGCTGGAGAGGGTGTGGAGAAAAGGGAACCCTCTTACACTGTTGGTGGGAATGTAAATTGATACAGCCACTGTGGAGAACAGTATGGAGGTTCCTTAAAAAGCTACAAATAGAACTACCATATGACCCAGCAATCCCACTACTGGGCATATACCCTGAGAAAACCATAATTCAAAAAGAGTCATGTACCAAAATGTTCATTGCAGCTCTATTTACAATAGCCCAGAGATGGAAACAACCTAAGTGTCCATCATCGGATGAATGGATAAAGAAGATGTGGCACATATATACAATGGAATATTACTCAGCCATAAAAAGAGACGAAATTGAGCTATTTGTAATGAGGTGGATAGACCTAGAGTCTGTCATACAGAGTGAAGTAAGTCAGAAAGAGAGAGACAAATACCGTATGCTAACACATATATATGGAATTAAAAAAAAAAAATGTCATGAAAAACCTAGGGGTGAAACAGGAATAAAGACACAGACTTACTAGAGAATGGACTTGAGGCTATGGGGAGGGGGATGTGTAAACGGTGACAAAGCGATAAAGAGGCATGGACATATATACACTACCAAACGTAAGGTAGATAGCTAGTGGGAAGCAGCCGCATAGCACAGGGAGATCAGCTCGGTGCTTTGTGACCGCCTGGAGGGGTGGGATAGGGAGGGTGGGAGGGAGGGAGACGCAAGCGGGAAGAGATATGGGAATATATGTATATATATAACTGATTCATTTTGTTTTGAAGCTGAAACTAACATACCATTGTAAAGCAATTATACTCCAATAAAGATGTTAAAAAAAAAAAAAAAAAAAAAAAGAATGAAATCATGCCATTTGCAACAACATGGATGGACATGGAGATCACACTAAGTGAAGTAAGCCAGACAGCAATAGACAAATATCGTATGATGTCGCTTATATGTGGAATCTTAAAAAAAAAAAAGACACAAATGAACTTATTTCCAAAATAGAGATTCACAGACACAGAAACAAACTTACGGTTACCAAAGCAGACAGGGGGAGGAGGGAGAGATAAACTAAGAGGCTGGGATTAACATACATGTAAGACTATATATAAAATAGATATCCAACAGGACCTACTGTATAGCACAGGACACTATACTCCATATTATGTAATAACCTATAAGTGAAAAATATCTGAAAAAGACTATATACAAAACTGCATCGATGTGCTGTACAGCTGAAACTTACACAATACTGTAAATCAACTACATTTCAATAAAATTTTTAAAAAATATGGTGTAGGGATGGACTGACTGAACAAATTAGTTCACAGATTAGGGTATACAAATATGGAATTTTAATATATGATAGAAGTGGCATGACAAATTACATGAGAAAGGAGAGACAATTTAATAAATGGAGCTGGAACAGATATAAGTTGTTTTAAGAGAAAAATGAAATTGTAGCCGTATGTCAAACCATACACAAGAATCAATCTCAAATAGAGTAAGAACCGAAATGTTGAAAATTTTTTGTGAAGGGGAAGAAAGAAAAGTCACTAGCTGTAGAAGAACATTAGGTTGAGGGATTTTTTTTTTTTTTTTTTTTTTTTTGGTTTTAAAGATAGGAGAAACTTGAACTTCAGAAAAGCATTCAGTAAAGAGGGAGGTATAAAAAAGAGGAGTATCCTTAAGAAAGTAGATGGCAATTGGAAAATAAGCAAGAGGGCTAGCATACAGCAGGTGTTCTGTAATTATTAAATGAATGGATTAACTAGTAAAAGAGAAGGAATTAGCTTAGATGGAATGTACAGAAATTGGCTCACAAAGGAGGTAGTCTTTTTTCATTGACAGATGTGAAAGTGGAGTTAACGGATGCAGCTACCAATGTTTGCCTGGGTTATGATTTTTTACTTCAGGCTTCAGAAACAGACCTTAAAGCAGGAGGAAAGAGCCCACTGTGGCTAAAAACCAAACATAAACTTCTCAAACTCAAAGGGCATGGAGAACAGTATTTAGATATGAAAAATATGTACTGTAACCAGACACAAAGAGAGAATTCTCTAAGTAGTGTCATTTGCTTGCTTGTTTCTTCTTGTTGCTTTGCTAAACCTGGCACCAGTACACTCTTGAAGGGTAGGGGATCTTCTTACATCCCAGTGATTTCAGGAGATCAAAAATGGCATGTGTGGCAAAAGCCAGCAGCAGGAGGAGGCTAGCCTTAAAATTAAACTGTCTGGGTTCATATCTCGACATTGCCACATACCAGTTGTGAAAACTTTGAGCAAATGACTTAGCTTCTGAAGCTTCAGTTACCACTTCTATCAAATAAGGATACTATTTACTTAGGTTCTTTGTTACAAGGCATAGAACCTGACTCTGGCTAACTTGAACTCATTGGGAGAATATGGAGAGCCCGTGAATCAAAGGGAAAGCTGCAGAATCAGGCTTAGAAGAACAGAAACTGGGATAGCTTCAAATATGCATGTAAGAGGAAAGAATGGATATTTCTTCTAGCATCCTGTACCCTCGATGCATTATATTCAGTTTCAGCCTTTTTCATTGTCCTCATGATTCAAATTTTGGAAAGTTTAGTTCCAGATAGCCTAATTTAGATTCTTTGCTTATCTTCCAGCTAGAGTACAGAGCATCTTTATCCATGGTTCCATCAAATTGTGGAAGAGTGTTGTTGGGAAAAGGATGGAGGGTAGTTGCTACCTGGAGAAAACTACAAATTTATATGTACCCCACGCTTTGGCTATTCAAATAGTTTTATTTCTATACATAAACTTTCAATAATGCTTTGTCATTATTGAACATAACATAATGCAAATATTCCACAATGAAAATACATTCATCTTCTTTCCAAAGATGAATAACCCCAAACTGCATCCACCTCCAAGTCCAGGAGCTCTGAATAATATGTGTTTTTGTCCTCTAACTTTGTTATCAATCTAAGTCTCTAGTGTATGGGTCAAGCAAAATCACGCAACAAAGAATAATTGTGGTCTTCGGTTATAGAACAGTGCATTTACATTAGTGCTAATCTTCTTATGTCTCAGATATCCCCAATGGACAGATATGGAATGTGAGATCCAGAGTGACCATGTAATTTATTCAAAGCCACCAATGAATGACTTAAGTAATCAAGCCAAGGTCTGAATCCAGGTTTGTCCAACTCTAAAACCATCTCTTTTCTTTCCATCACAAAAGGCTTAGAACAACATGAAATAAATGTCCTCCTTGGAGAATTTTAACAGGAAACAAAGTTTTGGGACATGAAAAAGGAGATCAGAGGAGAGTTTTAGGCTATGGAAAGCAGAGGGTGGAAAGTTTAGGATTGTAGATATAAGAGCAGGGGATGAGAATTTATTTAATGGAGAGAGGAGGAGGAATAGAGCTTTCCTATTTTTAAAACTATTTCACAGTAACGTAACACTTTATAAGGGGCTTAAGTTACTATTTCCTCAACCATTCTTGTGCCAATAGGTAATTGTTTAGACTGACACAAGTTAAGTAGGTCACTTAGGAAATACTGATTTTTTTAACCTCTGTACCTATAAAGTAAAAATACTACTCAATTAGAGATAGAATGGTGTTCAAATTGGCTATTAAAAAAAAATTAGATTCTCACCTTACATCAGACAGCAAAACAAAAGCCAGATACACTGAAAAGCTTTGTTTTGTTTTAAAAAGAAAGAACCATGAGAAAACAAAACTTTGAAGAAAATATGGGAAATATCTGGGAACAGAAAAAGGCTAAGGCAATGAAATTTCCCTGCTAGCTGGGGCCAGGACGGCTCAGGCACTGCACAAATTTTAGTGATTTTAAGTTAGTGATGGTGGAGGTATTTAGGAGGTGGTGAGATACCCAGCATCCAAAACATTAAATTCCCTGTAAAGTCTCCTAAGAGAACATTCCCACCCCCACTTCTTTATACCCAACAAAGATCAGTGCCAGACATTTTATTCTGCCAAGATTTATTCCCAATTTAAATCTTGGACACAGCACACAGGCATAATTATTTTGGTCAATCAGGAGAGAGCTTATTGTGTTTCAAAACAAGTCATGCAAGGAAAGATTTAAGGAATTTCATTTTAGCTTGAAGATGTGAAATTTAAACTTCCACTAAAGGATGCTTAGAGGAAATGTTTAGAGAAAGTCATGGTACTGGCTACACTCCTTCTGAGTGAAGAAGTCTGATGTCAGGTTATGTGGTAAGCGTTAGTAAGAATCTTACATTTGGCACAATCTAGGTTCTCACAGTCTCAAATAACAAGCTGGTCATACTCGGTTTTTATTTTCTTTGATTGTTTAGATTGTATTCCACTGTTGGCTTGGAAGCTATTATTCAACTTGCACTTTTAAAATGAACATTTATCTATTGGTAAGCAAAGAAGACCACAGAGAATATTTTTTCCTTGCTTTTCAGTCTTTGGTCAGAATATTTAGAACTAGATGAATTCCAAGAGAAACAAAGATCTAAGCTAACGACTATAATTGCTGCTACAGAATTCATATCCTTGTGTGTCATCTCTGACTGTAATTTTTAAATTAGTGACTATATAATGTCAACTAATGTGAGAGCTTCAGCCAAGCAAAATAAAACTAAGGGATAATGTCACAGTGGGGAGTGTTGCCAGTCAATTGAATGAGTTCTGAGCAAAAAGGGATACATGTAAAGTGGGAAAAGTCACAGTTGGTAGAATACAGAGAATATTGGTGTCTTGATGAACTGTTAAGTGTCCGTCCCTATCAGTATGGCTTAGTCTTTTTTTTTTTTAACATCTTTATTGGAGTATAATTGCTTTACAATGGTGTGTTAGCTTCTGCTGTATAACAAAGTGAATCAGCTATACATACACATACATCCCCATATATCCTCCCTCTTGCGTCTCCCTCGCACCCTCCCTATCCCACCACTCTAGGTGGACACAAAGCACTAAGCTGATCTCCCTGAGCTATGTGGCTGCTTCCTACTAGCTATTTTACATTTGGGGGTGTATATATGTCCATGCTACTCTCTCACTTCAGACCAGCTTACCCTTACCCCTCCCCGTGTCTTCCAGTCCATTTTCTATGTCTGCATCTCTATTCCTGTCCTGTCCCTAGATTATTCAGAACCATTTTTTTTTCTTTTTTTAGATTCTGTATATATGTATTAGCATATGGTGTTTCTTTTTCTCTTTCTGACTTACTTCACTCTGTATGACAGACTCTAGGTCCATCCACCTTGCTATAAATAACTCAATTTCGTTTTATTTTTATGGCTGAGTAATATTCCATTGTATATATGTGCCACATCTTCATTATCCATTCATCTGTCGATGGACACATAGGTTGCTTCCATGTCCTGGCTACTGTAAATAGAGCTGCAATGAACATTGTGGTACATGACTCTTTTTGAATTATGGTTTTCACAGTATATATGCCCAGTAGTGGGATTGCTGGGCCGTATGGTAGTTCTATTTTTAGTTTTTTTCAGACCTCCATAGTGTTCTGCATAGTGGCTGTAACAATTTACATACCCACCAACAGTTCAAGAGGGTGCCCTTTTCTCCAAACCCTCTCCAGTATTTATTGTTTGCACATTTTTTGATGATGGCCATTCTGAGTGGTGTCAGGTTTTGATTTGCATTTCTCTAATGATTAGTGATGTTGGAGCATCGTTTCATGTGTTTGTTGACAATCTGTATATCTTCTTTGGAGAAATGTCTATTTTGGTCTTCTGTGCTTTTTTGGATTGGATTGGTTTTTTGATATTGAGCTGCATGAGCTGCTTGTAAATTTTGGAGATTAATCCTTTGTCAGTTGCTTTGTATGCAAATATTTTCTCCCATTCTGAGGGTTGTCTTTTCATCTTCTTTATGGTTTCCTTTGCTGTGCAAAGCTTTGAAGTTTCATTAGGTCCCATTTGTTTATTTTTGTTTATATTTCCCTTTCTCTAGGAGGTGGGTCAAAAGGATCTTGCTGTGATTTATGTCATGGAGTGTTCTGCCTATGTTTTCCTCTAAGAGTCTTATAGAGTTGTGACTCACATTTAGGTTTAATCCATTTTGAGTTTATATTTGTGTATGGTGTTATGGAGTGTTCTAATTTCATTCTTTTACATGCAGCTGTGCAGTTTTCCCAGCACCATTTACTGAAGGGAAGTCTTTTCTCCATTGTACATTCTTGCCTCCTTTATCAAAGATAAGGTAACCACATGTGCGTGGGCTTATCTCTGGGCTTTCTATTATGTTCCATTGATCTATTTTTCTGCTTTTGTGGCAGTACCACACTTTCTTGATTACTGTAGCTTTGTAGTATAGCCTGGGAGCTATACTACAAAGCCAGGGAGTCTGATTCCTCCAGCTCTGTTTTTCTTTCTCAAGATTGCTTTAGCTATACAGGGTCTTTTCTGTTTCCATACAAATTGTGAAATTTTTTGTTCTAGTTCTGTGAAAAATGCCAGTGGTAGTTTGATAGGGATTGCTTTCAATCTGTAGAATGCTTTGGGTAGTACAGTCATTTTCACAATGTTGATTCTGCCAATCCAAGAACATTGTATACCTCTCCATCTGTTTGTATCATCTTTAATTTCTTTCATCAGTGTCTTATAGTTTTCTGCATACAGGTCTTTTGTCTCCTTAGGTAGCTTTACTCCTAGGTATTTTATTCTTTTTGTTGAAATGGTAAATGAGAGTCTTTCTTTAATTTCTCATTCAGATTTTTCATCATTAATGTATAGGAATGCAAGAGATTTCTGTGCATTAATTTTGTATCCTGCTACTTTACCAAATTAATTGATCAGCTCTAGTAGTCTTCTGGTAGCACCTTTAGAATTCTCTATCTATAGTATCATGTCATCTGCAAACAGTGACATTTGTACTCCTTTACTGATTTGGATTCCTTTTATTTCTTTTTCTTCTCTGATTGCTGTGGCTAAAACTTGCAAAACTATGTGGAATAATAGTGGTGAGAGCGGGCAACCTTGTTTTGCTCCTGATCTTAGTGAAAATGGTTGTAGTTTTTTACCATTGAGAATGATGTTGGCTGTTGGTTTGTCATATATGGCCTTTATTATGTTGAGGTAAGTTCACTCTATGCCTACTTTCTGGAGGATTTTTATCATAAATGGGTGTTGAATTTTGTTGAAAGCTTTTTCTACATTTTTTTTGGATGATCCTATGGTTTTTATTCTTCAGTTTGTTAATATGTTGTATCACATTGATTGATTTGCATATTTTGAAGAATTCTTGCATTCCTGGGATAAACCCCATTTGATCATGGTGTACGATCCTTTTAATCTGCTGTTGGATTCTGTTTGCTAGTATTTTGTTGAGGATTTTTGCATCTCTTTTCACCAGTGATATTGGCCTGTAATTTTCTTTCTTTGTGACATCTTTGTCTGGTTTTGGTATAAGGGTGATAGTGTCCTTGTAGAATGAGTTTGGGATTGTTCCTCTCTCTGCTATATTTTGCCAGAGTTTGAGAAGGATACGTGTTAGCTTTTCTCTAAATGTTTGATAGAATTCACCAGTGAAGCCATCTGGTCCTAGGCTTTTGTTTGTTGGAAGATTTTTAATCAGAGTTTCAATTTCAGTGCTTGTGATTGGTCTGTTTATATTTTCTATTTCTTCCTGGTTCAGTCTCAGAAGGTTGTGCTTTTCTAAGAATTTGTCCATTTCTTCCAGGTTGTCCATTTTGTTGTCATATAGCTGCCTGTAATATCTCTCATAATCCTTTGTATTTCTGCAGTGTCAGTTGTTACTTCTACTTTTTCATTTCTAATTCTATTGAGTCTTTTCCCTTTTTTTCTTGATGAGTCTGGTTAATGGTATATTAATTTTATCTTCTCAAAGAACCACCTTGTAGTTTTATTGATCTTTGCTATTGTTTCCTTCATTTCTTTTTCATTTAATTCTGATCTGATATTTTTGATTTCTTTCCTTTTGCTAACTTTGGGGATTTTATGTTCTTCTTTCTCTGATGGCTTTAGGTGTAAGGTTAGGTTGTTTATGTGAGATGTTTCTTGTTTCTGGAGGTAGGATTTTATTGCTATAGACTTCCCTCTCAGAACTGCTTTTGCTGCATCCCATAGTTTTTGAGTTGTCGTGTTTTCATTGTCATGTTTTTCTAGGTTTTTAAAAAAATTCCTCTTCGATTTTTTTTTCAGTGTATTGTTTAACCTCAATGTGTTTGTATTTTTTATGTTTTTTTTTCATGTAACGGACATCTAGTCTCATAGCATTGTGGTCGGAAAAGATACTTGATACAATTTCAATTTTCTTAAATTTACTAAGGCTTGTGACCCAAGATATGATCTATCCTGGAGAACGTTCCATGAGCACTTGAGAAGAAAGTGTAATGTGCTGGTTTTAGATTGAATTTCCTATAAATATCAATTAAGCCATCTTTTTTATACGTATCATTTAAAACTTGTATTTCCTTATTTATTTTCATTTTGGATGATCTGTCCATTGGTGAAAGTGGGGTGTTGAAGTCCCCTACTATTATTGTGTTGTTGTCAATTTCCCCTTTTATAGCTATTAGCATTTGCCTTATGTAGAGGTGTTCCTATTTTGTGTGCATTAAGTATTTACAATTGTTATATCTTCTTCTTGGATAGATCCCTTGATCATTATGTAGTGTTCTTCTTTGTCTCTTGTAATAGACTTTATGTTAAATTCTATTTTGTGTGATATGAGAATTGCTGCTCCAGCTTTCTTTTGATTTCCATTTGCATGGAATACCTTTTTCCATCCCCTTACTTTCAGTCTCTATGTGTCCCTAGGTCTGAAGTGGGTCTTTTTTAGACAGCAAATGGTTGTGGTTTTGAATCTATTCAGCCAGTGTATGCCTTTTGGTTTGATCGTTTAATCCGTTTACATTTAAGGTAGTTATTGATAAGTATATTCCTATTACCACTTTCTTAATTGTTTTGGGTTTGTTATTGTAAGCCTTTTTTTACTTTTCTTGTGTTCACTGCCTAGAGAAGTTCCTTTAACATTTGTTGTAGAGCTGGTTTTGTGGTGCTGAGTTCTCTATCTTTCACTTATCTGTAAAGGTTTTAATTTCTCCATCGAATCTGAATGATATCCTTGCTGGGTAGAGTAATCTTGGTCACAGGTGTTTCCCTCTCATCACTTTAAATATGTCCTGCCAGTCCCTTCTGGCTTGCAGAGTTTCTGCTGAAAGTTCAGCTTTAACCTTATGGGGATTCCCTTGTATATTAATTGTTGCTTTTCCCTTGCTGCTTTTAATATTTTTTCCTTGTATTTAATTTTTGATAGTTTGATTAGTATGTGTCTTGGCGTGTTTCTCCTTGGATTTATCCTGTATGGGACTCTCTGCTCTTCCTGGACTTGATTGACTATTTCCTTTCCCATATTAGGGAAGTTTTCATCTATAATCCCTTCAAATATTTTCTCACTCCCTTTCTCTTCTTCTTCTGGGACCTCTATAATTCTAATGTTGGTGCATTTAATGTTGTCCCAGAGGTCTCTGAGACTGTCCTGAATTCTTTTCATTCTTTATTTTGCTCTGTGGTAGTTATTTCCACTATTTTATCTTCCAGGTCACTTACGTGTTCTTCTGCCTCAGTTATTCTGCTACTGATTTCATCTAGAGAATCTTTAATTTCATTTATTGTGTTGTTCATCATTGTTTGTTTGCAGTTTAGTTCTTCTAGGTCCTTGTTAAACGTTTCTTGTATTTTCTCCATTCTATATCCAAGATTTTGGATCATCTTTACTATCATTACTTTGAATTCTTTTTCAGGTAAACCGCCTATTTCCTCTTCATTTGTATTGTCTAGTGGGTTTTTACCTTGCTCCTTCATGTGGTGTTTATTCCTCTGTCTTCTCATTTTGCTTAACTTACTTTGTTTGGGGGCTCCAGTTCACAGCCTGCATGTTCGTAGTTCCCGTTGTTTTTGGTGTCTGCTCCCAGTGGGTATGGTTCATTCAGTGGGTTGTGTAGGCTTCCTGGTGGAGGGGACTGGTGCCTGTGTTCTGGTGGGTGGGGCTGGATCTTGTCTTTCTGGTGAGCAGGACTGCATCCAGTGGTGTGTTTTGGGGTGTCTGTGACCTTATTATGATTTTAGGCAGCCTCTCTGCTAATAGGTTGTGTTCCTGTCTTGCTAGTTGTTTGGCATAGTGTTTCTAGCACTGTTGCTTGCTGGTCTTTGAGTGGAGCTGGGTCTTTGTGTTGAGATGGAGATATATGGGAGAGCTTTTGTCGTTTGCTGTTATGTGGGGCCAGGAGGTCTCTTGTGGCCCAATATCCTGAACTTGGCTCTCTCACCTCAGAGGCTCAGGCCTGACACCTGGCCAGAACACCAAGACCCTGTCAGCCACAGGGCTTAATCACAACTCCACTACTGAGGGCAAAGAGTCTCTCTCTCATGTCCATGTTGTAGCACCTCAGGGAAGTGTTCAGATTGGTTGCCTCCCACAGACGTCCAGAGCGGCCCAGACAAAGCCACAGAGCATCTCATGTCTCACTCTCCAATCCTGCTCACTCGATCGATTTTGGATCTGTTCTCCCAGTTTTAATCATGAGGCTTTAGAGCTCTATATCAGATACTGTTAGAGCTCAGCCTGTTATCCCATGGCTCCCTTCAGCATTTTTGTAGCATGGCTTAGTCTTGAAGACAAATGACACAGACTGAAGTTGGATTAAAGAAGTGAACAAAGTACATTAATTACATTTCTCAGGGAAGTGTATTAGGAACATTTCAAAGCTACAAACGCAAATAGATGTGAACTCACTGAATAAATGAACAAAGAAGAGTTGAAAAAGAGGTAAATAAGCATATCAGAAGAAGTTCATTCTCCCAGGCATTAAAGTATAGCAGATTTCCCTTTATCCAGCAAGAAATTTGAGTTATGGGACCCAGACAAGGATGACATTAGACAGAAAATTAACATATATCAATAAGGGCACTGCTGAGTTTTAGGAAAGAAATAAGGGCCTTCCAATAAAGCACTACATCTGAGAGCTTTAAACACTGAGGCCCTCAATGCAACAGAGATGCTGGTGACTGATGGAGAATGTATAGAAAAACAAGAGTACTTTGAAGGATTGGGACTAAGGTTGAGGAAATGAGAGATTCAACTCTGCCTGGTTAAGCCATAATTCAGGAGAGATGTGGGTAATGATGCACGAATGTTTCAAAGTTCCAAGTGACTATGAGGGGAAAGATTTAGTGCTTTTAGAGTCATAAATTCAAGCTAATTATTAGGATAAACTTTATGACAGTATTATTTTATTTGGGAGATAAACTGCTCCTAGAGTGAGGAAATGGGGAAGGTTAAGACAAACACCAGCTAAGTGAAACACATTTTATAAGGAGTGTAGTGTCTAACACATGATCTAATGGCGGGCATGTGACTATGAAGCCCACATTTACTGTTGGGCTGATATTCACTTGAATTCCTGGGTGTTATTGGGTTTAGGAGGAAGTGAGGTAACTGTACAACTTTCTCTCTAACTGAGGCCACGTCTGTAAAGAGGAAGAAGTAGGTTCATCTCTGCTGCATCATGGGAAGGTTCCCAAGGAAGGCATAAGCTAGGAATAAATGTGTGTGAATGTAGAAGGAATCCATAAGATAAAAATAGCTTTCTTGGAGCCTAAGGCTTTTGAATTCTTGTGCTTTGGGGTGACATTTTGCTGGCCACTTCCATTTGGCCCCTGCATCTCTAAATTTCATGGGGATATTGGATGTCTCTTGTTAGTGCCTTATTTTTAGATATGCTTATCAGATGGCACTCCCAAGTAGCAGTGGACAGGTTTATGAATATTTCTTGGATTTATTTGTCCCTAGTGGTAGTTACAAACCCAAGCCAAAAGTGTAAACCCAAGTCTTTAGAGTCACTCAGATTTTGCATTCACTGTTATATTTGTAGCTTCTTTGACTTTTTCTTGATTTCTTTTGTGTAAGAATCTTAGGTTGCCAGTATTGCTTGGTTTAGCATGATATTTTTCTTACCATCTCTTGGGATCTTCTTTAGGAGGACAAACCTTTAATTCTTTTTCTGTATTGTCCGGGCCCAACTATTCAGAATCCCCATAACAATCTCATATGTTTCCTCATAAGGTTCCTTTTAGCCAGCCATGAAAATCAGGTCAAAAATAGCCTAGGTTTGCAATAATACCCAGAGTGAGAACTATCCATACCAAGAGTGGGGAGTGCTTTGGGGAAGTAGGGAAATTGGGGAAGTAGGGAAATAGGAGACATGTAGTCTTCTTGTCCTGTGGTATGGAGAAAGAGGTATACTCGTAATGTAAAGAAAAGTCAACACGTTTTAAATAGACTGTGTCCGTTTAAGTCAACAAATGTTTCTTGTTTGCTAATATATGCAAGGCTCTGGAAAAGAAAATTCAGAGCATGTAAAGATGAGTAGAATACAAACCTAGACATTAAAGAACTAAATGTCTCTTGGAAGGGGATTGGATACATGACATCTTTGATGTAAACTGGGGAATGATGTGATCCTATTGCCTCTTAGACTAGGACAAGGGAGTGACAAGGCAACAAATGACAGGTTACTTTTCATGATCAGTTTGGCACCCCTGACTTACACAGCTGCAGCCCTCATCTACTAGAGAAATGAAACTTTAGCTTTAAGTGAAAAATAAGATTCTTTATTAAATGGTGTAAAATTATTCTTAAGATCTCACTTTTTCCTCTTGTCCCTTTATACTTTTTCACTCTTCTGATTTTACCATCATATTTATTACAATGACTTCCATCTGCTATACAGTTGGTCCTTGTTGGTTATCTATTTTAAATATAGCGGTATGCACATGTGAATCCCAAACTTCCAATCAATCGCACCCCCCTCCGGTAACCATAAGTTCATTCTCTAAGTCTGTGAGTCTGTTTCTGTTTTGTAAATAAGTTCATTTGTATCATTTTTTTTAGATTCCACATATACGTGATATCATATATTTGTCTTTCTCTGTCTGACTTACTTCACTTAGTATGATAATCTCCAGGTCCACCCATGTTGCTGTAAATGGCATTATTTCATTCTTTTTAATGGCTGAGTAATATTCAAATGATTGTATATATGTACCACATCTTCTTTATACATTCATCTGTTGATGGACATTTAGGTTGCTTCCATGTCTTGGCTACTGTAAACAGTGCTGCAATGAATATTGGGGTGCACGTATCCTTTTGAACCATGTTTTTCTCCAAATATATGCCCAGGAGTGGGATCACTGGGTCACATGGTAGCTCTATTTTCAGTTTCTTAAGGAACCTCCATACTGTTCTCCATAGTGGATGTATCCATTTACATTACCCCCAACACTGCAAGAGGGTTCCCTTTTCTCCACACCCTCTCCAGCATTTGTTGTTTGTGGATTTTCTGATGATGCCCATTCTAACTAGTGTGAGGTGATACCTCATTGTAGTTTTGATTTGCATTTCTCTAATAATTAGTGATGTTGAGCAGCTCTTAATGTGCCTCTTGGCCACCTGTATGTATTCTTTGGAGAAATGTCTATTTAGGTCTTCTGTCCATTTTTGATTGGGTTGCTTGTTTTTTAATATTGAGCTGCATGAGCAGTTTATATATTTTGGAGATTAACCCTTTGTCCGTTGATTCATTTGCAAATATTTTCTCCCATTCTGTGGACTGTCTTTTCGTCTTGTTTATACTTTCCTTTGCTGTGCAAAAGCTTTTAAGTTTCATTAGGTCTCATTTTTAAATTTTTGTTTTCATTTCCATTACTCTAGTAGGTGGGTCAAAAAAGATCTTGCTATGATTTATGTCAAAAAGTTTTCTTTCTATGTTTTCCTCTAAGAGTTTTATAGTGTCTGACCTTACATTTAGGTCTCAAATCCATTTTGAGTTTGTTTTTGTGTATGCTGTTAGGGAGTGTTCTAATTTCATTCTTTTCCATATAGCTGTCCAGTTTTCCCAGCACCACTTATTGAAGAGACTGTCTTTTCTCCATTGTATATTCTTGCCTCCTTTCTCTTAGATTAGTTGACCATAGGTGCGTGGGTTTATCTCTGGGCTTCCTATCCTGTTCCATTGATCTATATTTCTGTTTTTGTGTCGGTACCATATTGTCTTGATTACTGTAGCTCTGAAATCAGGGAGTCTGATTCCTCCAGCTCCATTTATTTCCCTGAAGATTGCTTTGGCTATTCGGAGTCTTTTGTGTCTCCATATAAATTTTAAGACTTTTTGTTCCAGTTCTGTAAAAAATGCCATTGGTAGTTTGATAGGGATTGCATTGAATCTGTAGATCATTTTGGATAGTAGAGTCATTTTCACAATATTAATTCTTCCAATCCAAGAACATCGCATATCTCTCCATCTGTTTGTGTCTTTTTTTTAAAATAGATTTTTATTGAATTATAATTGCTTCACAATACTGTATTACTTTCTGTTGTAAATCAAAGTGAATCAGCCATATGCATACACATGTCCCCACATCTCCTCACTCTTGAGCCTCCTTCCCATCCTCCCTATCCCACCCCTCTAGGTCATTGCAAAGCACCCAGCTTATCTCCCTGTGCTATGTGGCTTCTTCCCAGTAGCTAACTGTTTTACATTTGGTAATGTATATATGTCGATGCTACTCTCATTTCGTCCCAGCTTCTCCCTCCCATCCCGTGTCCTCAAGTCCATTCTCTATGCCTACATCTTCATTCCTGCCCTGCAACTACGTTCATCAGTACCTTTTTATTTATTTTTTAAAATTCCTTATATATGCTTTAGAATACGGTATTTGTTTTTCTCTTTCTGACTTACTTCACTCTGTATGACAGACTCTAGGTCCATCCACCTCACTGCAAATAACTCAATTTCATTTCTTTTTATGGCTGAATAATATTCCATTGTATATATGTACCACATCTTCTTTATCCATTCATGTGTCAATGGACATTTAGGTTTGTTCCATGTCCTGGCTATTGTAAATAGTGCTGCAATGAACATTGTGGTGCATGTCTCTTTTTGAATTATGGTTTTCTCAGGGTATATGCCCAGCAATGGGATTGCTTGGTCATATGCTAGTTCTATTTTTGTTTCTTAAGGAACCTCCATACTGTTTTCCATAGTGGTTGTATCAATTTACATTCCCACCAACAGTGCAGGAGTGTTCCCTTTTCACCACATCCATTCCAGCATTTATTGTTTCTAGATTTTTTTTTTGGTGGGGGGGCTGCATTGGATCTTCATTGCTATGCACAGGCTTTCTCTAGTTGCAGCGAGCGGGGGCTACTCTTCGTTGTGGTGTGCGGGCTTCTCATTGCAGTGGCTTCTCTAGTTGTGGAGCATGGGCTCAAGGTGCACGGGCTTCAGTAGTTGTGGCTCACGGCTCTAGAGTGCAGGGTCAGTAGTTGTGGTGCACAGGCTTAGTTGTTCTGCGGCATGTACGATCTTCCCAGGCCAGGGCTCGAACCCATGTCCCCTGCATTGGCAGGCAGATTCTTAACCACTGTGCCACCACGGAAGTCCCTTCTAGATATTTCGGTAATAGCTATTCTGACCAGTGTGAGATGATTCCTCATTGTAGTGTTGATTTGCATTTCTCTAATAATTAGTGATGTTGAGCATCTTCCATGTGCCTCTTGGCTATCTGTATGTCTTCCTTGGTGAAATGTCTATTTAGGTCTTCTGCCCATTTTGGGATTGGATTGTTTGCTTTTTTTATATTGCGCTCCATGAGTTGTTTGTATATTTTGGAGATTAATCCTTTGTCTTTTGTTTCATTTGCAAATATTTTCTCCCATTCTAAGGGTTGTCTTTTTGTCTTACTTATGGTTTCCTTTGCTGTGCAAAAGCCTGTAAGTTTAATTAAGTCCCATTTGTTTATTTTTATTTCTGTTACTCTAGGAGGTGGATCAATAAAGATCTTGCTGTGGTTTATATCAAAGAGTGTTTTTCCTATGATTTCCTCTAAGAGTTTCAGTGTTTGGCCTTACATTTAGGTCTGTAATCCATTTTGAGTTTATTTTTGTGTATGGTGTTAGGGAGTGTTCTAATTTCATTCTTTTCCATATAGCTGTCCAGTTTTCCCAGCACCACTTATTGAAGGGGCTGTCTTTTCTCCATTGTATATCTTTACCTGCTTTTTCTTAGATTAGTTGACCATGGTGCATTGGTTTATCTCTGGGTTTTCTATCTTGTTCCATTTATCTATATTTCTTTTTTTGGGCCAGTACCATATTGTCTTCATTACTCTAGATTTGTGGTATAGTCTGAAGTCAGGAAGCCTGACTCCTCCAACTCCATTTTCCTTTCTCAAGATTGTTTTGGCTATTCAGGGTCTTTTTTGTTTCCATACGAATTGTGAACTTTTTATTCTAATTCTGTGAAGAATGCCATTGGTTGTTTGATAGGGATTGCATTGAATCTGTAGATTGCTCTAGGTAGTATAGTTATTTTCACAATATTGATTCTTCCAATCCAAGAACATGGTATATTTCTCCATCTGTTTATGTCATCTTTGATTTCTTTTATCAGTGTTTTATAGTTTTCTGAGTACCGTCTTTCACCCTCTTAGACAGGTTTATTCCTAGATATTTTATTCTTTTTGTTGCAGTGGTAAATGGAATTGTTTCCTTAATTTCTGTTTCTGATTTTTCATTCTTGGTGTATAGGAATGTAAGAGATTTCTGTGTATTAATTTTGTTTCCTGCAACCTTATCAAATTCATTGATTTGTTCTAGTAGTTTTCTGGTGGCATTTTTAGGATTTTCTATGTATAGTATCATGTCATTTGCAAACAGTGACAGTACTACTTCTTTTTTTCCACTTTGTATTCCTTTTATTTCTTTTTCTCCTCTGATTGCCGTGGCCAAAACTATGTTGAGTAAGAATGGGGAGAGTGGACATCCTTGTCTTTTTCCTGATCCTACTGGAAATGCTTTCAGTTTTTCACCATAAGCATGATGCTTGCTGTGGGTTTGTCATATATGACCTGTATTATGTTGAGGTAGGTTCCCTCTATGCCCATTTTCTGGAGAGTTTTTATCATAAATGGGTGTTAAATTTTGTCAGAAGGTTTTTCTGCATCTATTGAGATGATCATATGATTTTTATTCTTTAATTTGTTATTGTGGTGTATCACATTCCTTGATTTGCATATGTTGAAGAATCCTTGCATCCCTGGGATAAATCCCACTTTATCATGGTGTATGATCCTTTTAATATGTTGTTGGATTCTGTTTGCTAGCACTTTGTTGAGGATTTTTGCATCTGTATTCATCAGTGATATTGGTCTACACTTTTTTTTGTCATATCTTTTTCTGGTTTTGGTATCAATGTGCTTGTGGCTTTGTAGATTAAATTTGGGAGTGTTTCTCCCTCTGCAATATTTTGGAGGAGATTGAGAAAATTCAGTGTTAGGTATTCTCTGAATATTTGATAGATTTCACCCGTGAAGCCATCTGGTCCTGGGCTTTTGTTGTTGGGAGATTTTAAATTATGGTTTTAATTCCATAACTTTTGATACATCCATTTATATTTTTAATTCTTCCTGGTTCAGTCTTGAAAAATTGTACCTTTCCAAGAATTTGTCTATTTCTTCATGGTTGTCCATTTTATTGGCGTATAGTTGTTTGTAGTAGTCTCTTATAATCCTTTGTATTTCTGCAGTGTCAGTTTTGATTTCTCCTTTTTCATTTCTAATTTTACTGATTTGCATCCTCTCCCCTTTTTTCTTGATGAGTCTGGCTAAGGGTTTATCAATTTTGTTTATCTTCTCAAAGAACCAGCTTTTAGTTTTATTGATCACTGCTATTGTTTTCTTCATTTCTGTTTCATTTATTTCTGCTCTGATTTTCATGATTTCTTTCCTTCTACTGATTTTGGGTTTTCTTTGTTTTTCTTTCTCTAGTTGTTTTAAGTGTAGTGTTAGATTGTTTGAGATTTTTCTTGAGGTGAGATTGAATTGCTATAAACTTCCCTCTTAGAACTGCTTTTGTTGCGTCCCATTGCTTTTGAGTTGTTGTGGTTCTTTATCATTTGTTTCTATGTATTTTTAATTTCTTCTTTGATTTCTTCAGTGACCTCTTGATTATTTAGTAGCGCTGTTTAGCCTTCATGTATTTATGTTTTTTACAGTTTCTTTCCCGTAATTGGTTTCCAATCTCATAGAATTTTTGTCAGAAAAAATGCTTGATACAATTTCAATTTTCTTAAATTTTCTGAGGCTTGATTTTGTGACCCAAGATGTGATCTATTCTGAAGAATGTTCCATGTGCACTTGAGAAGAAAATTTATTCTGCAACTTTTGGGTGGAATGTTCTATAAATATCAATTAGATCTAAATGGTCTATTGTATAATTTAAGCTTGTGTTTTCTTATTTATTTTCTGTTTGGATGATCTGTCAATTGGTGTAAGTGGTATGTTAAAGATCCCTAAAATTATTGTGTTACTGTTGATTTCTCCTTTCATGGTTGTTAGCATTTATCTGATTTATTGAGGTGCTCCTATGTTGGGTGCATAAACATTTATAATTGTTATATCTTCTTCTTGGATTCTTTGATGATTATGTAGTGCCCCGCCTTATCTCTTGTAACAGTCTTTATTTTAAAGTCTATTTTTTTCCCTGATATGAGTATTGTTACTCCAGCTTTCTTTTGATTTCCATTTGCATGGAATATCTTTTATCCATCCCCTCTCTTTCAGTCTGTATGTGTCCCTCGATCTGAAGTGGGTCTCTTGTAGACTGCATATATATGGGTCTTGTTTTTGTATCCATTCAGCCAGTCTGTGTCTTTTGGTTGGGACATTTAATCCATTTACATTCGAGGTTATTATCAATATGTATGTTCCTATTACCATTTTCTTAATTGTTTTTGGTTTGTTTTTGTGGGTCTTTTTCTTCTCTTGTGTTTCCTGCCTAGTGAAGTTTCTTTAGCATTTTTGTAAAGCTGGTTTGGTGGTGCTGAATTCTCTTAGCTTTTGCTTGTCTGAAAAGTTTTTCTCCATTGAATCTGAATAAGATCCTTGCTGGGTAGAGTAATCTTGGTTGTAGGTTTTTCTCTTTCATCACTTTAAGTATATCATGCCACTCTCTCCTGGCTTGCAGAGTTTCTGCTGAAAAATCAGCTGATAACCTTATGGGGATTCCTTTGTATGTTATTTTTTGTTTTTCCCTTGTTGCTTTTAATATTTTTTCTTTGAATTTAATTTTTGTTAGTTTGATTAATGTGTGTCTTGGTGTGTTTTTCCTAGGGTTATCCTGTATGGGACTCTTTGTGCTTGCTGGACGTGGGTGACTATTTCCTTCCCCATGTTAGGGAAGTTTTTGACTATAATCTCTTCTAATATTTTTTCAGTCCCTTTCTTTTTCTCTTCTTCTTCAGGGACCCCAATAATTAGAATATTGGTGCATTTAGTGTTGTCCCAGAGGTCTCTGAGATTGTCTTCAATTGTTTCAGTCTTTTTTCTTAATTCTTCTCCCTGGCAGTTATTTCCACCATTTTGTCTTTCAGCTCACTTATTCATTTTTCTGCCTCAGTTATTCTGTCATTGATTCCTTCTAGTGTATTTTTCACTTCAGTTATGGTGTTGTTCACCTGTGTTTGTTTGTTCTTTAGTTCTTCTAGATCTTTTTAAAACAGTTCTTGTATTTTTTTGTGCCTCCATTCTATTTCTGAGACTCTGGATCATCTTTACTATCATTACCCTGAATTTTTTTTTAGGTAGATTGCCTATTTCCTCTTCATTTATTTGGTCTTGTAGATTTTTACCTTGCTCCTTCATCTGTGACACTTTTTTTTTGCTGTCTCATTTTATTTTATATATATATTTTTCAATGAGTGGGATTCTGTACATGTCTTACTGGTTGTTTGGCCTGAGGCTTCCAACACTGGAATTTGTAGGCTATTGGGTAGAGCTGGGTTTTGGTGTTGAGATGAGGACCTCCATGAGACCTCACTCTGATAAATATTCCCTGGGGTCTGAGCTTCTCTGTTAGTCAAGTGTTTGTGACATGGAGCTCCTACTGCAGGAGCTTTGGCCCAATCCCCAGCCTGTGAAGCAAGATCCTGCAAGCCACATGGGGTGGCATAAAACAAACAAAAAAGAGAGAATAAGAAAATAAAATTAGACTAGGAAACTAACAGATATGTTAGAAAGAATATAAAAATAAAAATATAGATGAATCAAGAATCAGAAGGTACAAGAGTACCACAATAGTAAAAAAGAGGAGGAGGGCCAAAAAAAAAAAAACCAAAAAAAACCAGAAGAAAAAAAGGGTGGGAAAGGTCTTGGCTGTGGAGGGCACTGCATAAGCAAAGGTGAGGTTTGGGCAGTGGGCTGGGCCTATGCTTAGGACCCAGAGGGCTGGAAAAGGCCCTGGGGGCTCTGCGGGGCAGCTTAGACTCAAGGAACAGAAGGGGCCCAGGCATGCCCCCCACCCCTGGTCTCAGAGGGCGGGGAACCTCATCTGGGAGCCCAGCAAGCTTCCTGGGCTCTAATGGCCAGGCCAAACAACCTCCTCTCCTCTCTTGCTCCTCTGGTCCTGGAGGGCCCCTCCCACCTGCCTCTACTGATCTCCCCGGTCTGCCTCTTATGCCCCCAGGACCAATGTGGTGGGGAGAGAGGGGGGCCCTTGGAGGGCAGGGGAGTGGCCTGGGAGTTCAGCAGGCTCCCTGGGCCTTAGCAGGCAGGGCAAATGCCCTCCGATTCTCTCCCTCTCCTCCTGGATGGTCCCTCCTGCCTGCCTCTCCTGATCTCCCCAGCCTGAGGGACACCAATCTTTTTTGGCCTCCACTTCTCCTCCTCCCTCTGTTTCCCCACATCCTACCAAGTTCACTTGGGTGTTCCTCCCTTCTCCTTGGGCATCAGGGTCCCACCCCAGCATCCACCAGGTGCCCTAGCTGTGGGGAGATGCTGACTTGGTGTCTTCCCACACTGCCATCTTGACTCTGCCCCCTGTTTGTGTCATATTTGTTTTCTTTCATCAGTGTCTTATAATTTTCTGAGTACAGGTTTTTACCTCCTTAGGTTGGTTCATTCCTAGGTATTTTATTCTTTTTCTTATGATGGTAAGTGGGATTGTTTCCTTAATTTCTCTTTCTAATCTTTTGCTGTTAGTGTATAGGAATTAAGAGATTTCTGTGCATTAATTTTATATCCTGCAACTTTGACAAATTTATTGATTAGGTCTAGTAGTTTTCTGGTGACATCTTTAGGATTTTCTATGTATAGTATCATGTCATCTGCAAACAGTGACAACTTGCTTCTTCTTTTCCAATTTGTATTATTTTTATTTCTTTTTCTTCTCTGATTGCTGTGGCTAGGACTTCCAAATCTATGTTGAATAAAAGTGGTGAGAGTGGACATCCTTGTCTGGTTCCTGATCTTAGAGAAAATGCTTTCAGTTTTTCACCATTTAAAATGATGTTTGCTGTGGGTTTGTAATATATGGCCTTTATTATGTTGAGGTAGCTTTGCTCTATGCCAATTTTCTGGAGAGTTTTTATCATAAATGGATGTTGAATTTTGTTGAAAGCTTTTTCTGCATCTATTGAGATGATTATATGGTTTTTATTCTTTAATTTGTTAATATGGTGTATCACACTGATTGATTTGCATATACTGAAAAATCCTTGCATGCCTGGGATAACTCCCACTATTATGTATGATCCTTTTAATGTGCTGTTGGATTCTTTTTGCTAGTATTTTGTTGAGGATTTTTGCATCGTATTCATCAGTGATACTGGTATGTAATTTCCTTTTTCTGTAGTATCTTTGTCTGGTTTTCATATCAGGGTGATGGTGGCCTCGTAGAATGAGTTTAGGAGTGTTCCTTCCTCTGCAGTTTTTTGGAAGAGTTTGAGAAGTATGGGTGTTAGCTCTTCTCTAAATATTTGATAGAATTCACCTGTGAAGCCCTCTGGTCCTGAACTTTTGTTTGTTGAAACATTTTAAATCACAGTTTCAATTTCATTGTGATTTGTCTGTTCATATTTTTTATTTCTTCCTGTTTCAGTCTTAGAAGGTTATACCTTTCTAGGAACTTGTCCATTTCTTCCAGGTTGCCATTTTATTGGCATAGAGTTGCTTGTAGTAGCCTCTTAGGATGCTTGGTATTCTTGCAGTGTCTGTTGTAACTTCTCCTTTTTCATTTCTAATTCTATTGATTTGAGTGCTCACCCTCTTTTTCTTGATGAGTCTGGCTAAAGGTTTATCAATTTTATCTTCTCAAAGAACCAGCTTTTAGTTTTATTGATCTTTGCTACTATTTTCTTTGTTTCTATTTCATTTATTTCTGCTCTGATCTTTATAACTTCTTTCCTTCTACTAAATTTGGGGGTTTTTTGTTCTTTCTCTAGTTCCTTTAGGTGTAAGGTTAGTTATTTATTTGAGATTTTTCTTGTTTCTTGAGGTAGGATTGTATTGCTGGAAACTTCTCTCTTAGAACTGCTTTTGTTGCATCCCATAGGTTTTGGATCATCAAGCTTTTGTTGTCATTTGTCTCTAGGTATTTTTTTGATGTCCTCTTTTATTTCTTCAGTGATATCTTGGTTATTTAGTAACTTGTTGTTTAACATCCATATGCTTTTGTTTTTTACATATTTTTTCCTGTAATTGATTTCTAGTCTCATAGCATTGTGGTCAGAAAAGATGCTTGATATAATTTCAATTTTCTTATATTTATCAAGGCTTGATTTGTGACCCAAGATGTGAGCCATCCTGGAGAATGTTCTGTGTGTGCACTTGAGAAAAAAGTGTAATGTGCTGTTTTTGGGTGGAATGTCCTATAAATATCAATTAATTCTATGAGGTCTATTGTGTCATTAAAAGCTACTGTTTCCTTATTAATTTTCTGTCAGGATGATCTGTCCATTGGTGTAAGTGAGGTGTTAATGTCCCCCAGTATTATTGTGTTACTGCTGATTTCCTCTTTTATAGCTGTTAACACTTGCTTTATGTATTGAGGTGCTCCTATGTTGGGTGCCTATATATTTATAATTGTTATATCTTCTTCTTGGATTGATCCCTTGATCATTATATAGTGTCCGTCCTTGTCTCTTGTAACATTCTTTATTTTAAAGTCTATTTTATCTGATATGAGTATTGTTACTCCAGCTTTCTTTAGATTTCCATTTGCATGGAATATCTTTTTCCATTCCCTCACTTTCAGTCTGTATGTGTCCCTAGGTCTGAAGTGGGTCTCTTGTAGACAACATATATATGAGTCTTGTTTTTGTATCCATTCAATGAGACTGTGTCTTGGTTGGAGCATTTAATCCAGTCACCTTTAAGGTAATTATCCATATGTATGTTCCTATTACAATTTTTTATATTGTTTTGGGTTTGTTTTTGTAGGTCCTTTTCTTCTCTAGTGTTTCCCAATTAGAGAAGTTCCTTTACCATTTGTTGTAGAGCTGGTATGGTAGTGCTGAATTCTCTTAGCTTTTGCTTGTCTGTAAAGCTTTTGATTTCTCCATCAAATCTGAATGAGATCCTTGCTGGGTAGAGTAATCTTGGTTATAAGTTCTTCACTTTCATCACTCCCTTCTTACTTATAGAATTTCTTCTGAGAAATTAGCTGTTAACCTTATCGGAGTTCCCTTGTATGTTATTGGTTGTTTTCCTCTTGTTGCTTCTAATAATTTTTCTCTTTAATTTTTGTCAATTTGATTACTATGTGTCTCATCATGTTTCTCCTTGGATTTATCCTGCCTGGGACTCTCTGTGCTTCCTGGATTTGGGTGGCTATTTCCTTTCCCATGTTAGGGAAGTTTTTGACTATAATCCCTTGAAATATTTTCTCAGGTGTCTTCTCTCTCTCTTCTCCTTCTCGGACCCGTATAATGCAAATGTTGGTGTGCTTAATGTTTTCCCAGAAGTCTCTTAAGCTGTCTTCATTTCTTTTCATTCTTTTTTCTTTATTTTGTTCTGCAGCAGTGAATTCCACAATTCTATCTTCCAGTCACTTATCCGTTCTTCCTTCCATTATTCTGCTATTGATTGCGTCTAGTGTATTTTTCATTTCAGTTGTTGTATTGTTCATCTCTCTTTGTTTGTTAATTCTTCTAGGTGATTGTTCTTTAATTCTTCTATAACTTTGTTAAACATTTCTTGCATCTTTGCCTCCATTCTTTTCCAAGGTCCTGCTTCATCTTCACTATCATTATTCTGAGTTCTTTTTCTGGAAAGTTGATTATCTCCATTTCATTTAGTTGTTTTTCTGGGGTTTAATCTTGTTCCTTCATCTGGTACATAGTCCTCTGCCTTTTCTTTTCAACATCTTTATTGGAGTATAATTGTTTACAATGGTGTGTTAGTTTCTGCTTTATAACAAAGTGAATCAGCTATACATATACGTATATCCCCGTATCTCCTGCCTTTTGCATTTCCCTCCAATCCTTCCTATCCAACCCCTCTAGGTGGTAACGAAGCACCAAGCTAATCTCCCTGTGCTATGAGGCTGCTTCCCACTAGCTATCTGTTTTACTTTTGGTAGTGTATGTATGTACATGCCACTCTCTCACTTCATCTGAGCTTAACCTTCCCCCTCCCCATGACCTCAAGTTAATTCTCTACATCCGCATTTTTATTCCTGTCCTGTCCCTAGGTTCTTCAGAACAGGTTTTTTTTTTTTGCTTCTGTATTTTTAGATTCCATATATGTGTTAGCGTACGGTATTTGTTTTTCTCTTTCTGACTTACTTGACTCTGTATGACAGACTCTAGGTCCACCCACCTCATTAAAAATAATTCAATTTCATTTCTTTTTATGGCTGAGTAATATTCCATTTATATATGTGCCACATTTTCTTTTTCAATTCATCTGTCGATGGACACTTAAGTTGATTCTATGTCCTGGCTATTGTAAATAGAGTTGCAGTGAACATTGTGGTACATGACTTTTTTGAATTATGGTTTCCTCAGGGAATATGCCCGGTAGTGGGATTGCTGCATCGTATTGTGGTTTTATTTTTAGTTTTTTAAGGGACTCCGTACTGTTCACCAGAGGGGCTGTATCAATTTACATTCCCACCGACAGTGTAAGAGGGTTCCCTTTTCTCCACACCCACTCCAGAATTTATTGTTTGCAGATTTTGTGATGATGGTCATTCTGACTGGTGTGAGGTGATACCTCACTGTAGTTTTGATTTGCATTTTTCTAATGATTAGTGATGTTGAGCATTCTTTCATTTGTTTGTTGGCTCTCTGTATATCTTCTTTGGAGAAATGTCTATTTAGGTTTCTGCCCATTTTTGGATGGGGTTGTTTATGTTTTTGATATTGAGCTGCATGAGCTGCTTGTTAATTGTGGAGATTAACCCTTTGTCAGTTCCTTCATTTGCAAATAGTTTCTCCCATTCTGAGGGTTATCTTTCCATCTAGTTTATGGCTTCCTTTGCTGTGCAGAAGCTTTTAAGTTTCATTAGGTCCCATTTGTTTATTTTTGTTATTATTTCCATTTCTCTAGGAGGTGAGTCAAAAAGAATCTTGCTGTGATTTATGTCATAGAGTGTCTGCCTATGTTTTTCCCTAAGAATTTTATATGGTCTGGCCTTACATTTAGATGTTTAATCCATTTTGAGTTCATTTTTGTGTATGGTGTTAGGGAGTGTTCTAATTTCATTCTTTTACATGTAGCTGTCCAGTTTTCCCAGTACCACTTATTGAAGAGGCTGTCTTTTCTCCATTGTATATTCTTACCTCCTTTATCAAAAATAAGGTGACCATATGTGTGTGGGTTTATCTCTGGGGTTTCTATCATGTTCCATTGATCTATATTTCTATTTTTGTGCCAATACCATATTGTCTTGATTAGTATAGCATTGTAGTATAGTCTCAAGTCAGGGAGACTGATTCCTCCAGCTCCATTTCTTTTTCTCAGGTTTGCTTTGGCTATTCCGGGTCTTTTGTGTTTCCATAAAAATGGTGAAAAATAAAATTTATTTATTTTTACCTCTGTGTTTTGTCTTTGTTGCTGTGCGTGGGATTTTACAGGTTGCGGTGAGCGGGGGCTACTCTTCATTTCGGTGTGCAGGCTTCTCATTGCAGTGGCTTCTCTTGTTGCACAGCATGGGCTCTAGGCATGTGGGCTTCAGTATTTGTGGCTTGTGGGCTGTAGAGCACAGGTTCAGTAGTTGTGGCGCATGGGCTTACTTGCTCTTCCGCATGTTGGATCTTCCCGGATCAGGGTTCGAATCCATGTCCCCTGCATTGGCAGGCGGGTCGTTAACCACTGTGCATCAGGAAAGTCCCCAAATTGTGGAATTTTTTGTTCTAGTTCTGTGAAAAATGCAATTGGTAGTTTGATAGGGTTTGCATTGCATCTGTAGATTGCTGTGGTTAGTACAGTCATTTTCACAATGTTGATTCTTCCAATCCAAGAACATGGTATATTTCTCCAGCTGTTTGTATCATCTTTAATTTCTTTCATCAGTGCCTTATAGTTTTCTGCATACAGGTCTTTTGTCTCCCTAGGTAGGTTTATTCCTAGGTATATTATTCTTTTTTTGCATTGGTAAATGGGAGTGTTTCCTTAATTTCTCGTTCAGATTTTTACCATTAGTGTAAAGGAATGCAAGAGATTTCTGTGCATTAATTTTGTATATTTCTACTTTACCAAATTCATTGATTAGCTCTAGTAGTTTTCTGGTAGCATCTTTAGGATTCTCTATCTATAGTATCATGTCATCTGCAACAGTGACAGTTTTACTTCTTCTTTTCCGATTTGGATTTTTTTCTTCTCTGATTGCTGTGGCTAAAACTTCTAAAAGTATATTGAATAATAGTGGTGAGAGTGCGTAACTTCGTTTTGTCCCTAACCTTAGAGGAAATGTTCTGTTTTTCACCATTGAAAACAATGTTGGCTTTGGCTTTGTCATATATGGCCTTTATTATGTTGAGATAAGTTCCCTCTCTGCCTATTTTCTGGGGGTTTTTATCATAATAGGTTTTAAATTTTTTGAAAGCTTTTTCTGCATCTATTGAGATGATCATATGTTTTTTCTCCTTCAATTTGTTAATATGGCTTCCTACATTGATTGATTTGCGTATACTGAAGAATCCTTGCATTCCTGTGATAAACCCCACTTGATCATGGTGTATGATCCTCTTAATGTGTTGTTGGATTATATGTGCTACTATTTTGTTGAGGATATTTGCACATATGTTCATCAGTTATATTGGCCTGTAGTTTTCTTTCTTTGTGACATCTTTGTCTGGTTTTGATAATTGGGTGATGGTGGCCTCATAGAATGAGTTAGGGAGTGTTCCTCCCTCTGTCATACTTTGGAAGAGTTTGAGAAGGACAGGTGTTAGTTCTTCTCTAAATGTTTAATAGACTTTGCCTGTGAAGCCATCTGGTCCTGGGCTTTTTTTGGGAAGATTTTTAATCATAGTCTCAATTACAGTGCTTGTGATTAGTCTGTTCATATTTTCTATTTCTTCCTGATTCATTCTCTGAAGGTTGTGTTTCTAAGAATTTCTCCATTTCTTCCAGGTTGTCCTTTTTATTGACATATAGTTGCTTGTAGTAATCGCTCATGATCCTTTGTATTTCTCCAGTGTCAGTTGTTACTTCTCATTTTTCAATTCTAATTCTATTGATTTGAGTCTTCTCCCTTTATTTCTTGATGAGTCCAGCTAATGATTTATCAATTTTGTTTATCTTTTCAAAGAACCAGTTTTTAGTTTCATTGATCTTTGCTATTGTTTCCTTCATTTCTTTTTCATTTATTTCTGTTCTGATGTTTATGATTTCTTTCCTTCTGTTAACTTTGGGGTGGTTTTTGTTCTTCTTTCTCTAATTGTTACAGGTGTAAAGTTAGGTTGTTTATTTGAGATGTTTCTTGTTTATTGAGGTAGAATTGCATTGCTATAAACTTCCCTCTTTGAACTGCTTTTGCTGCATCTCATAGGTTTTGGATCATCATGTTTTCATTGTCAGTTGTTTCTAGGTATTTTTTTATTCCCTCTTTGATTTCTTCAGTGATCTCTTGGTTATTTAGTGGTGTATTGTTTAGCCTCCATGTGCTTGTATTTTTTACAGATTCTTTCCTGTAATTGGTATCTAGTCTCTTAGCATTGTGCTTGGAAAAGATACTTGATATGATTTCAATTTTCTTAAATTTATAAAGGCTTGATTTGTGACCCAAGATATGATGTATCCTGGAGAATATTCCATGAGCACTGGAGAAGAAAGTGCATTCTGTTGTTTTTGGATGGAATGTCCTATAAATATCAATTAAGTCATCTTGCTTAATATATCATTTAAAGCTTTATTTCCTTATTTATTTTCATTTTGGATGAACTGTCCATTGGTGAAAGTGGGTGTTAAAATTCCCTACTATGATTTTGTTACTGTCGATTTCCCCTTTTATGGTTGTTAGCATTTGCCTTATGTATTGAGTTGCTCTTATATTGGCTGTATAAATATTTACAATTGTTGTATCTTCTTCTTGGATTGATCCCTTGATCATTATGTAGTGTCCTTCTTTGTCTCCTATAAGAGTCTTTATGTTAAAGTCTATTTTGTCTGATACGAGAATTGCTACTCCAACTTTCTTTTGATTTCCATTTGCATGGAATATCTTTTTCCATTCCCTCACCGTCAGTCTGTATGTGTCCCTAGGTCTGAAGTGGGTCTCTTGTAGACTGCATATATATGGGTCTTATTTTTATATCCATTCATCCAGTCTATGTCTTTTGGTTGGAGCATTTAATCCATTTACATTTAAGGTAATTACCAGTTTGGTAATGTTCCTATTACCAGTTTCTTAATTGTTTTGGGTTTGTTATTGTATGTCTTTTCCTTTTCTTGTGTTTCCCGCCTAGAGAAGTTCCTTTAGCATCTGTTGTAAAGCTGATTTTGTGGTGCTGAATTCTCAGCTTTTGTTTGTCTGAGAAGGTTTTAATTTCTCTGTCAAATCTGAATAAGATCGTTGCTGGGTAGAGTAATCTTGGTTGTGGGGTTCTCCCTTTCATCACTTTGCTTTTGTATATGTCCTGCCAGTCCCTTCTGACTTGCAGAGTTTCTGCTGAAAGATCAGCTGTTAACCTTGTGGGAATTCCCTTGTATGTTATTTGTTGGTTTTCCCGTGCTGCTTTTAATATTTTTTTTATTTAATTTTTCATAGTTTGATTAATATGTGTCTTGACGTGTTTCTCCTTGGATTTATCCTGTATGGGACTCTCTGCACTTCCTGGGCTTGATTATTTCCTTTCCTATTTCGGAAGTTTTCAACTATAATCTCTTCAAATATTTTCTCAGTCCCTTTTTTTTTCTCTTTTCTGGGATCCCTATAATTTGAATGTTCGTGCCTTTAATATTGTCCTAGATGTCTCTGAGACTGTCCTGAATTGTTTTCATTCTTTTTTCTTTATTCTGCTCTGTGGTATTTATTTCCACTATTTTATCTTCCCAGTCACTTATCTGTTCTTCTGCCTCAGTTATTCAGCTATTAATTCCTTCTAGAGAATTTTTAATTTCATTTATTGTGTTGTTCATCACTGTTTGTTTGCTCTTTAGTTCTTCTAGGTCCTTGTTAAAAGTTTCTTGTATTTTCTCCATTGTATATCCAAGATTTTGGGTCATCTTTACTATCATTACTCTGAATTCTTTTTCAGGTAGATCGCCTATTTTCTCTTCATTTGTTTTGTCTGGTGGGTTTTTACCTTGCTCCTTCATCTGCTGTGTGTTTCTCTGTTTTCTCATTTTGCTTAACTTACTGTGTTTTGGGTCTCCTTTTTGCAGGCTGCGGGTTCACAGTTCCCATTATTTTTGGTGTCTGCTCCCAGTGGCTAAGTTTGGTTCAGTGTGTTGTGTAGGCTTCCTGGTGGAGGGGACTGGTGCCTGTGTTCTGGTGTATTAGGCTGGATATTGTCTTCCTGATGGGCAGGACCACATCTGGTGGAGTGTTTTGGGGTTTCTGTGACCTTATTATGATTTTAGGCTGCCTCTGTGCTAATGGGTGGGATTGTATTCCTGTCTTGCTTTTTGTTTGGCATATGCTGTCAAGCACTGTAGCTTGCTGGTCCTTGAGTGGAGCTGTGTCTTAGCATTGAGATGGAGATCTCTGGGAGACCTTTTGCTGTTTTATATTACATGGAGCCGGGAGGTCTCTAATGGACCAATATTCTGTACTCGGCTCTCCCACCTCAGAGGCACAGGCCTGACACCTGGCCAGAGCACCAAGACCCCCATCCACACTTTCAGGAGAAAAGGGAGAAAAAAAGAAAGAACAAAAGGAAAAATAAAAAAACAAAAAATAAAATAAAATTTAAAAGTTATTAAAATAAAAAAAGCATTAAAAATGAAAAAGTAATAAAATAAAAAAGAATGAAGAACAAAAGAAAGAAAGAAGGAATAGAGCAACCAAACCAAAGAACTAATCAACCAATGATAACAAGTGCTTAGAATGCTGCCAAAAAATAAAAAATAAAAGACTGACACAACCCTAGAACCCATGGTGAAAGCAAAGCTATACAGACAATATCACACAAAGAAGCATACACATACACACTCACAAAAAGAGCAAAAGAAAAAAATATCTATCTATCTAAAAACAGAGCAACCAAATCAATAAACAAATCTACCAATGATAATAAAGTCTAAATACTAAACTAAGGTAAACATACAACCAGAAACAGATTAAATGCAGAAAGCAAACCCCAAGTCTATATTTGCTCCGAAAGTGCACTGCCTCAATATTGCGATGATTTGTTGTCTATTCAGGTATTCCACAGATGCAGTGTACATTAATTTGATTGTGGAGATTTAATTTGCTGTTCCTGAGGCTGCTGGGAGAAATTTCCCTGTTTTTTCTTTTTTTGCACAGCTCCTGGGGTTCAACTTTGGAATTGGCCCTGCCTTTTCATGTAGGTTCCCTGAGGACATCTGTTCTGTGCCCAGAGAGGACAGGGTTAAAGGAGCAGCTGATTAGGGGGCTCTGGATCACTCAGGTCAGGGGGAAGGAGGGTTACAGAATGTGGGGTGCACCTGCGGTGGCAGAGGCCAGTGCGATGTTGCAACAGCCTGAGGCGTGCTGTGTGTTCTTCCGGAGGAGTTGTCCCTGGATCATGGGACCCTAGCAGTGGAGGGCTGCACAGGCTCCCTGGAGGGGAGGTGTGGATAGTAACCTGTGCTTTCACACAGGTTTCTTGGTGGCTGCAGCAGCAGCCTTAATGTTTCATGCCCGTCTCTGGTGTCCCTGCTGATAGCCGTGGCTCGCGCCCATCTCTGGAGCTTGTTTAGGCTTTTCCTAATTTATTTTTTCCCTAATCTGTTTAGGTGTTCTGAATCCCCTCTCCTCGCGCACCCCGAAACAATGGTCTCTTGCCTCTTAGGCAGTTCCAGACTTTTTCCCGGACTCCTTCCCAGCTAGCTGTGGTGCGCTAGGCCCCTTCAAGCTGTGTTCACGCAGCCAACCCCAGTCCTCTCCCTGGAATCTGAACGCCAAAGCTGAAGCCTCAGCTCTCAAACCCACCTGCCCTGGTGGGTGAGCAGACAAGCCTCTCAGGCTGGTTAGTGCTGGTCAGCACTGATCCTCTGTGCAGGAATCTCTCTGCTTTGCCCTCTGCACCCCTGTTGCTGCACTCTCCTCCGTGGCTCCGAAGCTTCCCCTCCACCACCACCCCTCTCTGCCATTGAAGGGGCTTCTAGTGTGTGGAAACTTTTCCTCCTTCACAGCTCCCTCGCTGAGGTGCAGGCCTGTCCCTATTCTTTTGTCTCTGTTTTTCCTTTTTTCTTTTGCCCTACCCAGGTACGTGGGGAGTTTCTTGCCTTTTGGGACGTCTGAGGTCTTCTGCCAGCGTTCAGTAGGTGCTCTGTAGGAGTTGTTCCACATGTAGATGTATTTCTGATGTATTTGTGGGGAGGAAGGTGATCTCCGCGTCTTACTCCTCCGCCATACTGAAGGTCTCCTTTGCCTTTTTATTTTGTCTTTCTGTGAATGTGGTTTTCATTCCACAGGCTGTAGGATTATAGTTCTCCTTGCTTCTGCTGTCTTCCCTCTGGTGGCTGAGGCTATCTATCAGTTCTGTCTTAACTAGACAATCAGTGCTCTGTGTTATTTATATATTTATGTACATTCACATTCCCATTCAACATAAGTGTACTTAATAATTTCTTTTTAGGTTGATGTTTCAACATTATCTTCTTCTTCTGATTAGTGTCTCTAAATATGACTACTGGGACAAGGAGTATTTTTTCCCTAATCTGTTTTCTTTCCAAAACATAGAAAAGAAAAAGAAAATGTGCTTGGGACAAACCTTCACTTATAGCATTTACCAAAATAGAATCAGCAACTGATACAAGGGACAAGGCTGATGGTTTTATTTTACTTCCCAGCAATAGAGTGAGGATGTTAATAATGAAATTTTAAAAATAATACCTTGAAATGAAAATGTAGCTCAAATTAACTTTTGCTTTATATATTTCTTTGGAGTAAAGATGGCTGAAATTTAATCCTCTACTATTTTCAATACCCTCTGAATAGCACAAATCCTAACCAGGTTTTAATTCATTTCTTTGAGGAAATTTTCTTCCTTATGTCTCATTTCCTGAACCCTACTCTGCATTCCAGTTTGATGTTATCCCAAGTGCTGTTTTCAGATTGATCTAATTGCAAATGTTGGAGATTGCTAGAACTCTGGAAACATTACCCATGATAATTTGTTGTTACTCATAAAGAATAAGATATATTGACTACAATTTATCTAATATGCTCAAATATATATTTACTATATTACATAATATATTCAAAATATAATAATAAATCAATAACAATCGGCATTTATTGAGGAAGTGTTACATTCTAGGGACAGGATTAAAAACTTTACGTGCTGACTTAGTCTTAACAATTCTATGAGGTAGTCCTTATTACCCCTATTTTATACAGAGAAAGAAATGTAACTAAGTGGATGAAGTAGAACTCAAATAGGGTTCTTTATGGCTACAATGTCTCTGGCCTTAATTTCTTTGCTATGTAAAAATTCATTGATATTGTGTTCAAGCCAAATTGTATTCAGAATCTGCTGTGCCTTTACTATATATCACCATGTAAGGGGAGCTTGAATAATTGATGGAGTACACTGGCATTGGTAGGCAGTTTGGCAGCTGATCACTGGGGATGTTTGCTAAGCCTTTGTTTATGGTTTGATGGAAAGAGTAATAGTATTTGGAGTCACAAGACTTGCATTTAAATCCTAAATCTGGGAATCTCTTGGGCAAGTTACTTAATGAGCTTGAGCCTTAGCCTTCTTGCCTGTAGAGTTAATATTATTAATATTTTTCCCCAGAGATGTTTCAGGTATTATGTTACATGAAATTATATTGAGGATGGGAATATCTAAGCTTGAGTTTAACAGGAAATTCAAAATAACTGGCAAACTGATGGAGGGATTTACCTTCCAGAAACCTACTCTCAGGGTACTTGGGAATTTTCTGGCATGTCTGGGGAAACGGTGGGATGACCTCAACATACGTCCTTTTACAGGAAAATGAGGAGCCTTCAGGAAGAAAATTCATCCTTAGGGAAGAAGGATCCAGGAGTAATAAACTTTATCAAATTATAAAATCTTAATACTGTAAAGGAGGAAGAATTCTAAATAGAGTTTGGTGTCCATCAGTAAAAATTGTCTCCCAACATAGTCTCCATTGAACTTTAGACCAAAAGCCAAGTAGAGCATAAAAATGGAAAGAACTGTTTACTAAATTATTTATAGCACTATGTAGAAGAAGAAAAATTGCTTTGGGATTCCTCTGACAGAGGGAAACATAGGAAAAACATCTCTCTTACTTTGCAACAGACCATCTCAAAAGTTTGGAAACTTGGAACTTTTAGAAAATTTTGTCAAAAGCATAGGAAGCACTGGCGGCACCAGAAGAAAATGCAATTTATGTGTCACCTTGGTTGGGCTAAGGGATGCCAGATCACTGGTGAAAGTATTTCTGGATGGATCTGTGAGAGTGTCTCCAGAAGAGATTAGCATTTGAATTGGTAAACAGAATAGAGCAGATGGCCTGCCCCAATATAGGTGGGCATCATACAATCTCACGAGGACCCAAATACAGCAAAAAAGTGGAGGATGTGTGAATTTGCCATCTCTCTGGTTGAGCTGAGATATCCATCTTCTCCTGCCCTCAGATATTGGCATTCCTGATTCTTAGGATTTTTGACATAAGTGCAATGGCAATTGAATGGAGGAAAGAACAGTCTTTTCAATAAATGGTACAATTGGACATCCATAGGCAAAAAATAATAAACTTCAACTTCAGCCTCATAACTCTTACAAAAATGAACTCAAATTGGTTCATAGATCTAAATGTAAAGGGTAAAGCTTTAAAACTTTCAAAAGAAAATGTAGAAGAAAATCTTCATGACCTGGGAATAGGCAAATAATTCTTAGACATTATACCAAATGTATGATCCATTTAAAAAATGATTAATGGACATCCACCAGAGGGCAGACAGCAGAAGCAAGAAAAACTACAACCTGCAGACTGTGGAACAAAAACCACATTTACAGAAAGATAGACAAGATGAAAAGGCAGAGGGCTCTGTACCAGATGAAGGAACGAGAGAAAACCCTAGAAAAACAACTAAATGAAGTGGAGATAGGCAACCTTCCAGAAAAAGAATTCAGAATAATGATGGTGAAGATGATCAAGGACCTAAGAAAAAGAATGGAGGCAAAGATTGAGAAGATGCAAGTAATGTTTAACAAAGACCTAGAAGAATTAAAGAACAAACAAACAGAGATGAACAATACAATAACTGAAATGAAAAATACACTAGAAGGAATCAATAGCAGAATAACTGAGGCAGAAGAACAGAGAAATGACCTAGAAGACAGAATGGTGGAATTCACTGCTGAGGAACAGAATAAAGAAAGAAGAATGAAAAGAAATGAAGACAGCCTAAGAGACCTCTGGGACAACATTACATGCAACAACATTTGCCTTATAGGGGTACCAGAAGGAGAAGAGAAAGAGAAAGGACCCGAGAAAATATTTGAACAGATTATAGTCATAAACTTCCCTAACATGGAAAAGGATATAGCCACCCAAGTCCAGGAAGGGCAGAGAGTCCCATACAGGATAAATCCAAGGAGAAACAAGACACATAGTAATCAAAATGGCAAAAATTAAAGACAAAGAAAAATTATTGAAAGCAGCCAGGAAAAAATAACCAATAACATACAAGGGAACTCTCATAAGGTTAACAGCCGATTTCTGAGCAGAAACTCTACAAGCCAGAAGGGAGTGGCATGATATACTTAAAGTGATGAAACGGAAGAAACTAAAACCAAGATTACTCTACCCAGCAAGGATCTCATTCAGATTTGATGGAGAAATCAAAAGCTTTACAGACAAGCAAAAGCTAAGAGAATTCAGCACCACCAAACCAGCTCTACAACAAATGCTAAAGGAATTTCTCTAAGTGGGAAACACAAGAGAAGAAAAGGACCTACAAAAACAAACCCAAAACAATTAAGAAAATAGTCATAGGAACATATATATTGATAATTACCTTAACGTGAATGAATTAAATGTTCCACCCAAAAGACACCGGCTTGCAGAATGGATACAAAAAGAACCATATATATGCTGTCTACAAGAGACCCACTTCAGACCTAGGGACACATACAGACTGAAAGGGAGGGGATGGAAAAAGATATTCCATGCAAAGGGAAATCAAAAGAAAGCTGGAGTAGCAATACTCATATCAGATAAAATAGACTTTAAAGAATGTTACAAGACACAAGGAAGGAAACTACATAATGATCAAGGGATCAATCCAAGAAGAAGATATAACAATTATAAATATATAGGCACCCAACATAGAAGCACCCAATACATAAGGCCACTGCTAACAGCTCTAAAAGAGGAAATCGACAGTAACACAAAAATAGTGGGGGACTTTAACACCTCACTTACACCAAAGGGCAGATTATCCAAAATGAAAATAAGTAAGGAAACAAAAGCTTTAAATGACACAATAGATCAGATAGATTTAATTGATATTTATAGGATATTCATCCAAAAACAGCAGATTATACTTTCTTCTCAAGTGCGCACGGAACATTCTCCAGGATAGATCATATCTTGGGTCACAAACCAAGCCTCAGTAAATTTAAGAAAATTGAAAACATATCAAGCATCTTTTCTGACCACAAGGCTATGAGATTAGAAATGAATTACAGGGAAAAAAATGTAGAAAACACAAACACATGGGGGCTAAACAATACATTACTAAATAACCAAGAGATCACTGAAGAAATCAAAGAGGAAATCAAAAAAACCTAGAGACAAATGACAAGAAAACATGATGATCCAAAACCTATGGGATGCAGCAAAAGCAGCTGTAAGAGGGAAGTTTATAGCTATAGAAGACTACCTCAAGAAACAAGAAAAACCTCAAATAAACAATCTAACCTTACATCTAAAGGAACTAGAGAAAGAAGAACAAACAAAACACAAAATTAGCAGAAGGAAAGAAATCATAAAGATCAGAGCAGAAATAAATGAAACAGAAACAAAGAAAACAATAGCAAAGATCAATAAAACTAAAAGCTGGTTCTTTGAGAAGATAATATTGATAAACCATTAGCCAGACTCATCAAGAAAAGAGGGAAAGGACTCAAATCAATAATACTAGAAACAAAACAGGAGAAGTTACAACAGACACCGCAGAAATACAAAGTATCCTGAGAGACTATTAAAAGCAACTCTATGCCAATAAAATGGACAACCTGGAAGAAATGGACAAATTCTTAGGAAGGTATAACCTTCGAAGACTAAACCAGGAAGAGACAGAAAATATGAACAGAGCAGTCACAAGTAATGAAATTGAAACTGTGATTAAAAATCTTCCAACAAACGAAAGTCTAGAACCAGATGGCTTCACAGGTGAATTCTATCAAACATTTAGAGAAGAGCTAACACCCATCCTTCTGAAACTCTTCCAGAAAACTGCAGAGGGAGGAACACTCCCAAACTCATTTTATGAGGCCACCATCACCCTGATACCAAAACCAGACAAAGATACTACAAAAAAAGAAAATTACAGACCAATATCAATGATGAATACGATGCAAAAATCCTCCACAAAATACTAGCAAACAGAATCTAACAACACACTAAAAGGATCATACACCATGATCAAGTGGGATTTATCCCAGGGATGCAAGGATTCTTCAATATATGCAAATCAATCAATGTAATATACCATATTAACAAGTTGAAGAATAAAATCGATATGACCATCTCAATAGATGCAGAGAAAGCTTGTGACAAAATTCAACACTGATTTACGATAAAAACTCTCCAGAAAGTGGGCATAGAGGGAACCTACCTCAACATAATAAAGGCCATATATGACAAACCCACAGTAAATATCATTCTCAATGGTGAAAAACTGAAAGCGTTTCCTCTGAGATCAGGAACAAGACAAGGATGTCCACTCTCACCACCATTATTCAACATAGTTTTGGAAGTTCTAGCCTTGGCAATCAGAGAAGAAAAAGAAATAAAAGGAATACAAATTGGAAAAGAAGAAGTAAAACTGTCACTGTTTGCAGATGACATGATACTACACATAGAGAATCCTAAAGATGCCACCAGAAAACTACTAGAGCTAATCAATGAATTAAGTAAATTTGCAGGATACAAAATTAGTGCACAGAAATCTCCTGCATTCCTATACACTAATGATGAAAAATCTGAAAGAGAAATGAAGGAAACACTCCCATTTACCATTGCAAGAAAAAGAATAAAATACCTAGGAATAAACCTACCTAGGGAGACAAAAGACCTGTAAGCAGAAAACTATAAGACACTGATGAAAGAAATTAAAGATGATACCGACAGATGGAGAGATATACCATGTTCTTGGATTGGAAGAATCAATATTGTGAAAATGACTATACTACCCAAAGCAATCTACATTTTTTATGCAATCCCTATGAAATTACCAATGGCATATTTTACGTAACTAGAACAAAAAAATCTTAAAATTTGTATGGAGACACAAAAGACCCCGAATAGCCAGGCCACCTTGAGGGAAAAAAACGGAGATGGAGGAATCAGACTCCCTGACTTCAGACTATACTACAAAGCTACAGTAATTAAGACAATATGGTACTGGCACAAAAACAGAAACATAGATCAATGGAACAAGATAGAAAGCCCAGAGATAAACCCAGGCACCTATGGTCAACTAACCTATGAAAAAAGAGGCAAAGATATACAATGGAGAAAAGGCAGTCTCTTCAATAAGTGGTGCTGGGAAAACTAGACAGCTACATGTAAAAGAATAAAATTAGAACACTCCCTAACACCATACACAAAAATAAACTCAAAATGGATTAGAGACCTAAATGTGAGGCCCAATACTATAAAACTCTTAGAGGAAAACATAGGAATAACACTCTTTGACATAAATCACAGCAAGATCTTTTTTGATCCACCTCCTAGAGTAATGGAAATAAAAACAAAAATAAACAAATGGGACCTAATGAAACTTCAAGCTTTTGCACAGCAAAGGAGACCATAAACAAGACGAAAAGACAACCCTCAGAATGGGAGAAAATATTTGCAAACGAATCAATGGACAAAGGATTAATCTCCAAAATATATAAACAGCTCAATATTAAAAAAAAAACAAGCAACACAATCAAAAAATGGGCAGAAGACCTAAATAGACATTTCTCCAAAGAAGACATACAGATGGCCAAGAGGCACATGCAAAGCTGCTCAACATCACTAATTATTAGACAAATGCAAATCAAACCTACAATGAGGTATCACCTCACACCAGTTATAATCAGAAAATCTACAAACAACAAATGCTGGAGAGGTTGTGGAGAAAAGGGAACCCTCTTGCAGTGTTGGGGGTAATGTAAATGGATACAGCCACTATGGAGAACAGTATGGAGGTTCCTTAAAAAACTAAAAATAGAATTACCATATGATCCAGCAATCCCACTACTGGACATATACCCAGAGAAAACCATAATTCAAAAAGAGACATGCACCCCAATATTCATTGCAGCACTATTTACAATAGCCAGGTCATGGAAGCAACCTAAATGCCCATCAACAGACGAATGGATAAAGAAGATGTGGTACATATATACAATAGAATATTACTCAGCCATAAAAAGGAATGAAATTGGGTCATTTGTTGAGATGTGGATGGATCTAGAGACTGTTATACAGAGTGAAGTAAGTCAGAAAGAGAAAAACAAATATCGTATATTAATGCATATGGTACAAATGAACCGGTTTGCAGGGCTGAAACTGAGACACAGATGTAGAGAACAAACGTATGGACACCAAAGGGGGAAAGCCGCAAGGGGGTGCTGGTGGTGGTGTGATGAATTGGGCAATTGGGATTGACATGTATACACTGATGTGTATAAAATTGATGACTGGTAAGAACCTGCTGTATAAAAAGAAAATTATAAGTAGTTTTATGTGGAATACAAAAAAAAAAAAGGAAAAAGAATCACCTGCCAATGCAGGGGACACAGGTTCGATCCCTGGTCACATGCCATGGAGCAACTAAGCCCCTGAGCCACAACTACTGAACCTGCTTGCCAAAACTACTCAGCCCGAGTGCCACAACTACTGAAGCCCACATGCCTAGAGCCTGTGCTCCACACAAGAGAAACCACTGCAATGAGAAGCCCATGCACTGCAACGAAGAGTAGCCCCCGTTCGCCACAACTAGAGAAAGCCCGTGCAGCAATGAAGACACAATGCAGACAAAAATAAAATGAATTAAATAAATAAGTAAAAATAAAACCACTGATCATTCCTATGAGAAAAAAAATTAATGGACTTCATCAAAATTCAAAACATTTGTCTGTGAAAGAATGTTAAGAGAATGAAAAGACAAACTAAAGTCTGGAAGAAAATACTTGCAAATCACATATTTGACAAAGTACTTGTATCCAGAATATATGAAGAAGTCTCAAAACTCAAGCGTCAAAACACAAACAACCTTGTTCAGAAATAGCAAATGATTTGAGCAGATACTTCATCAAAGAGGACACATTGATATCAAATAAACACATGAAAAAAAGACTCACATCTTTAGCCATTGGGTTAATGCAAATTAAAACTATGATGAGATAACACTAGATACCTGGCAAAGACACAGAACAACTGAAACTCTCATTCATTGCTGTTGGTAATGCAAAATGGTATAGCCACTCTGGAAAACAGTTTAGCAGTTGTTATAAAGTTAAATATACACTTAACATATGACCCAACAATTCCACTCTTAGGTATTTACTTTAGTGAAATGAAAACATATATTCACACAGAAAACTGAGCGTGATTGTTTATAGCAGCTCTATTCATAATCACTCCAAACTGGAAATAGTCCAACTGTCCTTTAGCAGCTGAATGGATAAACAAACTGAGATCCATCCACACAATGGCATACTACTCAGCAATGAAAAGGAGTGAACTACTGATATATTAATTGGATGTCTCAAAGATATTATGCTGACTGAAAGAAGCCAGTCTTAAAATGTTATATACTGTATGATTCTATGAATATGGTATTCTTGAAAAGACAAACTTACAGTGACAAACAGATCAGTGGATGCCGGGAGCTAGGGATGGGAAGTGGAGTAGCTACAGAGGGGCATCATCAGCAGTTATTTAGGATGAGGGAACAGTTCTGTATCCTGACTGTGGTGGTGGCTACATGAATCTCTACACGTGTTAAAGTTCATAGAACTGTACCTAAAAAGTCAATTTTACCATGTTAATAATAAAAAGAATCATTAGGGGCAGCACCTTCCCAAGCTCTCTGTGTCACCAAATGCTGTCCTGCATTCTGTTGCCACATTACCATCCTTTTCAAAAGTGATCTACGCCAATCTAAAATATAGCACAAATGTACCTATCCACAAAAGAGAAACTGACTCATAGACACAGAGAACAGACTTGTGCTTGCTGAGGGGGAGGGGAGGAGGGAGAGGGATGGCCTGGGAGTTTGGGGTTGGTAGATGCAAACTATTACATTTAGAATGGATAAACAACGAGGTCCTACTGTGTCGCAAAGGGACCTGTATTCTATATCCTGTGATAAACCATAATGGAAAAGAATATTAAAAAAATCATGTCTATATGTGTATAGCTGAGTCACTTTGCTGTACAGCAGAGATTGGCACAACACTGTAAATCAACTATACTTCAATAAAAAAATTATTGCCTAAAAAAAAAGAAAATTATAAAAAATTTGATAATACTCGGTTGGGGAGAGTATGGGAAAATATGTCCTCTTACACACTGCTGTATTGAAATATGGCAATATCTAGCTAAATAAAAATGCACATACACTCAGAAAAAAGTGATCCACATCCACTTCTTCTACCTACTCCATAATATTCAGCATACTGTTCTCTGTCTCACTAAAACTGCTCCCTAAAGGCACTCAAAATCCCTATTCCTCTGCCCACATGGACTTCCTTAATAATTCTGGCTCACTCTGCCATGTCATGTCTTGACTCCTATAACTCTTTCTGTATCCTTCTTCTTGGCACATATTCTAACACTTGTATTATTCAAAAAATGTCTCAGGTGCATATATTGATCTGTCATAACCAAAAGTCTTTTTCTTCAAAAAGCATGGAGATAGAGGATAAACCTCAGACTTGCTGGAGCCACAGTAATCAAAACGTTATGTCGAAGAAAGAGCCAATATTAACTCTATGAGTGTGAGACTTTGGGGAGGATAGCTTAGGACAAAATACCTAATTCTGATTGTCTACAAAATGATTAATTACAAAATTTCATTGAAGAATATACATACCATAACCAACATGCATACATGTGCACACACACACTCATCTACATTAAGAATACAATTATCATTATCCATTCAAAATGACTGGCTGTGGTCATAGCGAGGTGGGGTGATAGTTTTTTTATTTTTTTTTAGATTGAACACACTCATAAAATTTCATTTTCATATCTGTTTTACACAACCTCCAGCACGTTTGCTTTGGCCTCTCTTGTAATTTAATTATTTTGATCAGCTATGTTTTTGCAATCAAGTGCTGAAAGGGGCCAGAATATTTTGACATTGGTGAAGTTGTAAAATATTTTTACTCCAAACATTCTATATTCAGCCAGACTTGTCTCTATGTGGTTTTCTCTGCTGGAGATGCCCATTCCACATTCATTCAATACACACTGATTGACAACTTACCATGTGCCAGGTACAATGTTAGATGTTGTCAGTAAAGTGATGAATAAAACAGACATGGTCACTGCGTTCATGGGGTCTACAGTCTAGTGACTGTAAGCAGACAAATGAGCCAGTATTTGCAGGACCTATGTGTAAGGAAATGTAAGTTATGGATGCACATAGAAGAGGTGCCTGACCAAGTCACTGGAAGTCAGAGATGGTTTCCTGGAGGGAATGACTCTTGTCTGAGTTTTCAGAATATATAAGAGTTAAATAGGCCAAGAATGATGGAAATGGATTGACAGAAGAAAAACGTGACAACGTTAGGTCCAACAGTCCTGGAATTCTGGTACCATTGTAATCTGACATCTCAGAAACATGACTTGATTCTCCTGCGAAGCCTTCCCTTGCTTCTCTGAAACACAGCATCTTCTGTCCTGTGAATGCAGCAGAATGTGTTGCCTGCATCTATTTTTGGCACTTCTATGCTACCAGAAAGCAGAATAACTTTTCATATGGGTGATCCACTTAGGATCACAGGCTCTGGGATAAGAGTCCCTAGGTTTGCTCTGGGTTTGAATTCTGACTATGTGATATTTCACTACTTATTATCCTCTTTAGAGACTTCAGTTTCAACATCTATAAAATATGAGTAATAATATCTACTTTATAGGGTTATTACTGCAAAGGTTAAGCGAGCTCATAAATGCAACAGTTCATTTCTTTAGAACAGTGCATCACTATTGTTAAGCGCCCAAAATAAATGTTACCTATTACTAATATATGGGCACGCCATAGTTTCCAAGCTAAATTATAAGTTCCTGGAAGGCGAAACCAAGTTTTTATCCAAAAAGGCTAAGAGTATTCCACATAAAATTTTATTTAATTCCTTCAATAATTCCGAGTTTGATATTATTTTTCTTTTTTAAAATTTTTTTTAATTTATTTTTAATTTATATTATTTATTTTTGGCTGTGTTGGGTCTTCGTTGCTGTGCGGGTTTTCTCTAGTTGTGGTGAGTGGGGGCTACTCTTCATTGCAGTGCACGGGCTTCTCATTGCGGTGGCTTCTCTTGTTGCGGAATGTGGGCTCCAGGCGTGTGGGCTTCAGTAGTTGTGGCACATGGGCTCAGTAGTTGTGGCTCGCGGGCTCTAGAGCACAGGCTCAGTTGTCGTGGCGCACGGGCTTAGTTGCTCCGCAGCATGTGGGATCTTCCTGGACTGGGGCTCGAACCCGTGTTCCCTGAATTGGCAGGTGGATTCTTAACCACTGTGCCACCAGGGAAGTCCCAATATTATTTTTCTCTTGTTTCAGATCTGAAGGCTGAGGCTCAGAGATGTTAACTTCAGGTTGATAGCAAGTAAATGGGAGAATTAATTCCATGTTCCTCTCACCATAAAGACCCTGCCATTTCCATAACATAATGAAATAAGAGAAGGAAAATGTGTCACTCTGGGGTTTTGGGTTACAAACAACAGAAATGGAGATTGACTTATTTAAGCCAAAAGGAAATGATTGGAAGGTTATCTGGTAGCTCTCAGATTAATGGGACGGCTGGAGGGCAAGGTCTGAGAAGGGAAGTTGAATGTCCAGAAACACAGCCTGTTTAGTATGCTACCATGGCCCTCAGTCTGGGACACCAAAGCAGAATATAACAGTCCCTGCTTCTTCTTGACAATGCTGTGGTTTTATCCAAAACAATAAATACACTTTAAATCTAGGAAATGGTGATGCTGGCTTTATCTGTTCTGCTTGGCTGCACCTGGATTCCAAGCCAACCTACCAGCATAAGTGCAGAGAGGAAAGATTCAGGTTTCAAGTGTTGGGTATTTCTTTGTAGGCTTCTGGGAACTGAGATGATACAGAACAAGCACAAAGAGGAGAAGGGGGCTGGGATTCTAGTTGCCATGAAAAAATCGAGGAAAAGTTCAAGCATAAGGCAAAATGAGGAAAACAAGGAAACATAAACACAAATATTAAGTCTAGGAAAAGATCCTAATGAGGATTAAGAAAACAAGACTAGTTTTATATAGTTTGTGAATAAGAAAAGAAACAGAGAATCAATATCTAATAATATGGGAGATCCTGATTTAGAGATCAAAATAGAAACAACCAGGCTAAATACAGGAAGAGCTTAGAGGGGGCCAAAGGAAGAGACGTTTGGGGTACTGTGTCAGAAAGCGTTATTCTAAAAGGAAATTAAGAGTTCCAGTTCCCCTCCCCCCTCCTCCACAAAACTAAAAGGCTGTTTGGGCCTCACATTTTCCAGCAAGATCACAGATTCCTAACTGGGTCACGTGAACACTAAATCCTTTCATATTTTCTTTGATGTGTGAGTGTGTAAGGTGGGGCGTCCAACCTCTCTCTGAGCCCATAGCTTCAGGGACAGACACACAGACAATGGACAGGGAAGAGAATAACTATCTAACTGCTCAAAGTAGCATAATTTAACATTAGAGTTCAGTGCTGGGGTTTTTTTGTTTGTTTTTTCATGAAAATGCATTTTATTTTAAATATAGCAGTGTGTACATGTCAATCCCAGATCAGTGCTGTTTTCATACAGATCCTCCACCATAAGCTGAGTCTGCAACAAGAGATATAATCAGGATTTTTCTCTATGTGAATTGGGGGAATTGTTAAAATCATTTTAACTATCATTTACTGAGGACTTCACATCAAGCATTATTCTATGTGCATTCATTAAATCCACATATCAGTCTATGGGGTGAATAAAATTAGTCTCCATTATACAGAAGAGGAGGTGGAAGCTAGTGGGTTTAGATAATGTGCCCAAGTTCACACAAAAAGAAAGCTGGGACTTTAACTTAGGTCTGTGGAACACTTCAGCAGTTTAGCTGATTTCTGCTGCAGATGAAAAATACTGACCCCTAAAATCCTAAGGCATATGTTGTTCAACATAGCAGGGGATCTGGAGGGCAGACTGTTCAGCAGTACAGTGATGTCTTCAAGGACTGAAGTTTCTATCTTTCTACTCTGCTGTATGTGTTGGTGCTATCTCATGTCTAAGAGCATGAACAGTATGTAGCAGTTTAGGCATCCCATGAAGACATGACCACATTTGTTTAAAAAGAGGAGGGGGGGTCTCCTCTGGTGGCGCAGTGGTTGAGAGTCCGCCTGCCGATGCAGGGGACACGGGTTCGTGCCCCGGTCCGGGAAGATCCCACATGCCGCAGAGCGGCTGGGCCCGTGAGCCACGGCCGCTGAGCCTGCGCGTCCGGAGCCTGTGCTCCGCAATGGGAGAGGCCACAAAAGTGAGAGGCCCGCGTACCGCAGAAAAAAATTAAAAAAAAAAAAAAAGAGGAGGGGGGGATGTCCTCCATAAATCTCTTTTTTTATTAGTGAGAAAATCTCCCCCTGCCAATGTCTCCAGTAAGTTTCTCCACATATACTATTGACTAGTATTAAGTCACATGTCTACGCCTAAATCCAGTCGCCTTCCAAGATCATGGAATTACTATTATTGGCTTAGATCAATCATGATTCACTGCCTGAGACTGTTATAGGGGTCAGTTTCCCTTAGCAAGCAAAAGAAGGGGGTGCATAGGGAAATGGGTGGTGGTGACGGCAGTTGGGAAGGCAAGAAAATTTCTCTGCCACAGATACTACAAAAAAATTCTTGTTCTAGAAACTAATTTAGCTCTAATACGAGTGATGGAAATGGAGGAGAGAGGAGGAAAGGAAAGAAAAGGCAAGGAGGGGGAAGGAAAGGGAGGTAACACTTACTGAGCATTTATTGTATAAATTATGTTAGCCCCTTTCGCATACTTCACCATACATTCTTTCTATGGTACTTTTATTGTACCCATTTTCTAGAAGCTCTATAAATCGCACTGCCCCAAATGGAGGAATGATCATTTTAATCCAAACTGATTGATTAGAAAGTACATGTTCTTTTGCTCTTAGGGGAGATTGATTAGAAGTTATTCACTTTAGATTCAAGTATAAAGGAGACTAATATCAAAGGAAAACTGCCATCTTTTCCTGGAAAACTAGTCTAATGCCTCTTGGAACCTTCAAATCTCTCAAAACCGCAAATTAAGCTAAGTCACTAGTTCATTACTTATATTCATGGCCTGCCGTGCTGTTGTCTATGTTGTATTTCTTGGTATTGGATAAGTAAGGAAGAGGAGATTTTTCTGACCCTCCACTGGATCCTTATTACCATATATCAGAAGCTATGACAACCATAGACAGCACTGGTAGGGAACCAAGAAAAAAAAAAAAAAAGAAAATCAGAAAAATCACAGGCAGGAATGGTACAAGAACTCCAAGAGGGGCTTCTAATATTTCCTTGTTATTGAAAATTACACTTCATAAAAACTCTTGTTCATTTAAAGTTTGAAGAGTGACAGAAAAATGGCTTTCAGACTTAGGTCTGCTAAATGTAGGATAAATCAAAAAAGATGGAACAAGGAGAAACTTCAAGAAAAGCAAAACAGAAAGTCAGTATGCAGTATAAATAACACTTCATCAGTGCTGTAGTGTCTTACAAAACAGCCTAGAAAATTCCACGGTGTAATCGTAGTATACAGTGCAGGAGAGAATAATTTACTATCATTAGGGGTTTGTAATCCCTACCATGGAAAGGGGAATGTTCACATATAACTCTTTAATGATAGTGGACTTGCAGGCATAAATCCCTAAATGATGAGATGTGAATACATTTTAGAAATTCAAGTTTCTGTTGGGTAAGAAAAAGTCAGGCTGTCTGGTTTGACTGGCTTGCATATCAAAATCTGTTGCTGATCTGCTGAGACCTGCAACCTTGGGAGTGAGCTACATCCATTCTACATCTTAAGAAGGGCAACCCTCAGGGGTAGGGCATAGTGGTTTAATCTTTTACTCATCAGGCACACATCAACACTATAAACACACAAGTTTCAGTTAGTGGTAGTCTATGCCAAAGGCATGGCAGCCTGCCACACCATCCAAGAACACTCTCAGAAATAACTCAAGTGTTTCCTGTCAGGAAAGCTTTTTTCTGTGCTAAGTTTTAGATATTCAGCTTAGTGTGGATCCAAAACAAAAATGAGGAACAGGAAAAATTAATAATTTTACACTCCACCCTCCAAACTCCCTTTTCCTCTCTTAGCAAAGTTTCTTGTCTCAATGCTCTTTAATTCTCAAACTCTCTTCAATGAAATCATCTGTAAAGCAAAGATTTGAAACTTATTAACACGGAAGTGCAAATGAAAGACAGGAGTTTAAATGTTACTTCTCCCAGAGGCATTTTTTAAAAAAATTTTAACCTCCATCCAATCTTTAAGCTAAGCAAGATTTAGAAAATTTTCCTAAGGGGTGTTCACCAGACAAAGATGCCTAGATGTTGGACGAGAAGCAGGGAGTTCCCAGAGGCTGGATTAGATCATATGGTGTGTGTGTGTGTGTGTGTGTGTGTGTGTGTGTGTGTGTGTGTGTGTGTGTGTGTGTGTGTGTGTGTGTGTGTGTGTGTGTGTGTGTGTGTGGGTGTGTGCGGGTGTGTGTGTGTGTGTGTGTGTGTGTGTGTGTGTGTGTGTGTGTGTGTGTGTGTGTGTGTGTGTGTGTGTGTGTGTGGTGGTGCATATTGGTGGTGGTGGGGGAATCATTACAGCAGGTTGTGTGTTCAGCCTGATTCCCACCCTGATTTCATCTTCTTTCAGCACCTGCAGCAGGATTGATACTCCATGTTCATTCCTCCCTCCTTCAAGTACTCTAAAAGGGGGAAATACTTTTACTTGTAAAAGCTTAGTACTGCTATGCAATGGCATCCGGCTCTCTCCCCCGCTCCCCCATGAAAACGAAACTATGTATCCCACTGTTACACCCTGGAAATGCAGGTTGTCCCCAATGCCCCATCTCTGCTCTGCTGGCAGACCACCTAGTCAGCTGCAGTCTCGTCTTTCAGATTTCTCAGGTGCGAGCCAGATGCCACTCTATGTGCTGAGCACCAGAGAACACATAAACACATATCAAACTCTCCAAAATGCCCGTTTCCCTAGAATTACTGTTGGAGACGTGGTGAGGACGGAATACACAGTACACTAATAGCACTTTCAAAAATCCTTTCTGATTTTACACTCCTCAGGCACTTTAACTTCAAATGTTTTATGCAAACAAGTGGGTACCAGGTGACGGTATTGAAGCCTGTAATTAGGCATCTTCTTGCAAACCCTGTTTGTATAATCTTACACTGGGGTATGGGAGGAGTTGGAGCCTATTTTCTTGGAGCCATGGGTAAGACTAAGACTGGAATCATTTCATTTTGACAACCTGTTACTTCTGGGTATGTTGGGGGTGGCACAGGTTCCCATGACTAGAAGCAGTGTCCACAGGAGACAAGAACCAGCCTATCAAAGCACAGTGTTCGGAAGAAATCAGTCCTGGAAGAACCATGGCTCCTTCTGGTTTTTTGAAAAATAGGCAAACATTTAGTTTACACCTGAAGAGGAGGCTTTCCTCGTCTGCATTTTACTGTTTCATGTTGGCAAACCTGTTCTTTCAGAGCACATGCTGCTTTCTTTATTGGACACTTAGAGTGGCACATCCCTGTTGATGGGGTACACATGGCGGGAAGGAGAGGCTGAAGAGCCAGAGGGGAAGAGAGGCAGAGGCGTTCCCAGGAAGTTCCTTTGGAGAAACTTTTATGTTAGCCAGCAGCAGCAACAACAACGATAAACCATCCTGCAGGGGACTGACTTACGTTTCTGTTCTAAAACAGAACTTTTGCCATCAGAGGGTTTTTAGTATTCCGGTCTGCAGCAGGAGTGGCTTGTGGTCAGTTTCAACATTGCTAGAGAAGCACAGAGTTTTCTTAAAAGTCCCAAACTGTTTGTGTTCTTTTTAAACAGAATCAAATATAGAGATATCTCACTTATCCAGCCCCACAGGGAACTGAATAAGGCCATTCCACAGAAATGCATTTTTTCAGATAATATTTAAGTCTGTGTCATGATTTAATAAAGTTTGTAAAAGTGTTTTTGGTGGGTTTTTTTTTTTGTCCTCCCTATTTTATTCCGGTCCTTACAACAATCCATAAAATAAGGCATGGGAGGCTCTATTATCCCACTTGTAGCCTGCCTTGCCCCCACGACACAGGCAGAACACCTCGTGTTTGCCTTCCATGGCTCTGGGTCTTCTGATGCCAGGTGTAGTTTAGAAGTCTTTTCAATATACCACATATAGGATACCTTGGTAAATCCCATTTTTATTCACTATTAGTGAAGAGAAGAGTTGAAGTAAATTCATTAAGTGTTTTCAGCCAACTTTTTAAGTGCTAAGTGCTATTAGGTACTGTTGAAGTTATTTAGGTTTAATCAAGAACAGAGAGAGAGATACTGGATTTAGAAAACTCTGGGATGCAATCAGTGGGGTGGCTGGAATGCTACTGGCTGTGGCAGAGGCTGGGAGGCAGGTCACTACTAGGAGGGCAAGTTAGGAAGGAAAAACAGAAGTGAGAGTTGGATGGGCAGATCAGGAACCTGAGAGAGGGGGGCAGAGTAGAATGGAGTCTTTATTAAGACAAGCCAGAGCTTCTGGAGTTTTAAGAGGATACTAATAGAATGAGAGACATGGTTCCTGATCTCAAAGTTTTTACCATCCTAAGTTGACCCAGAAATTTCTTATTTCCTATGACTATATCATCAAGTTTCATTAGCTTTTGAAAAAAAATGAAATTATCTTACTGGAATTTTTGGAAGTCTCTTTCTATTTTAAGTATTTTCAATACCCTCATTTGGAAACATGTAAATCCTACTCTATCAAACATTTAAAGTTGAATCTTGGGTTCTCTATTGCCCTTTTGAGAGGTGGAGAGCAGAGACATTTGCTGAAAGGAGAAAAGGCAGTACTATATCAGACTTCAAAAGCAGCATATTCCAGGGAATTCCCTGGTGGTCCAGTGGTTAAGACTCCTCGCTTCCACTGCAAGGGGCCGGGGTTCAATCCCTAGTCGGGGAACTAGGATCCCACAAGCTGTGCAGTAACCCTCCCCCACCGCCACAAAAAGCAGCATATTCCTGAGATAAATGTCTAAGCAGAAGGAGAAATAGGCGCATCCTTTGAACACCAAAGAAAGTCTGCCTTCGTCATACTTGGTATATTTCTTCCACATAAAGAAATCCATGTCTGCCATCTCCTGACCCCTCTTCCGTGCTTTTGCCTTCTGCTTTTCCTCCTCCCATGGGCCGGCTACATTCTTGAGCTGACTTAATCAGCTCCAGTGTTGACCGAAAGAGTTCCCACCTGAGTTCAGGACTCCCAGCTCCTTCCAACAGTGACTTCATGCTGATGATGGAGCTTTGGGAGACTGAGGTTCTTGTTTTTGAGTCTGAGTCTGTATCAGCACTTTAAACACACCCTCCCAGCTGTTATACCCTCTCGGAAACCTACCAGCTGTCCCAGTTCACTCTGGAGCTTCTGTTCTGAGCCTCCTACTGAGGAACTAGTTTCCCAGGTCCTTTCTTCAGATCCTGCCTTTTCCTTCTCCAGACAAAGGAGTTCTCCTGAACCCAGGCCAGGGGCTAGTGCCTGGGTACCCAAGTACTCAGCCCCTGACAACTGTCTGCAAGTTGGTCTGTATTACAGGATCTGAGTGTCACATGTTGCCAGGATTCCCAGCTGTTGGGTCCTACATGGTGCTGCATTATCATGTTGGGTCCTTGGTGCCAACCATATGTCTGAAACTTCACTGAAGATCAAAATAATTTTTCCCTCCCCTATTTTAGTCATGATAAAACACCCCTTTTAGTTCCTGACAGTGGCATACCATCATCTGTCTACTGCCAGCCCTGGACCCTTCTCCTTATAGCTCCTATCTTACTTGTTTACTTAGAAATCCTGATGGAAAATATTCTTTATGGGTTATTAAAATCCTCTCTCAAATGTCTTCTTAAAAATACAAAGACTTTCAGGAAAATATAAAATAGGGTTACTTTAGTGTTAACCGACATAAATTATTTTCACTGTAAAATTACAGGCAGCATTGAAGTGTAATAAGAAACCTGGGTTTATGTTTGTGTTGAGGGATGGAAAGAAATCTGAAAAGATGAAAAATTGCAAGTATAGAAGATTGACTTTTCTCAATTTTGCCAACACTGGCATGAGGGAGTTAAATTTCTGCCTAATAAATGTATTAAACCATAAAAATACCTTTCTTGTCAGTTAACTTAGTGCTGGAAATTCTAAAGGGAGACTTTCAAATAAGCACAATTAATCACTCCCAATTCAGCCATTCTGAAACACTTAAAGTATTTCTGAAACAATGGAAGAGTCAGGGAATATCTTCTATGAAAGTTTTTTGATATACATTTCCGTACCCTAAATTGTAAACTACTTTAGAAGAGAGATAATTTCATGAAGGTTTGCATCTTGAGAACTCTGGAATTGAATAGTACAAGTTCTATGTTGGGAAATGGGAGCTGTTTGTTTCTGGGTTCTAGTCTATACTTTGTCTTTTACTTTTTCTTGTCTGCTATCCACTTCTGAGCTGAATGCTCATTTTACAAATCCCCTTAGAGCACCTAGTTCTATGATTAAAACTTGGTAGGTGCTGAATAATGCTTGTTAAAATGAATTGAAGACAACATGACTACATATGGACCCATTTTACCTATAATCCTAGGGCAAGACTGACTTTTTGTTTTTCTGTTGTGTGATGAAAGCCAGTTGGCAGAGAGCTAGCAGCCTTTCATTCCATGGAATCACTTTTATTATTTATTTACTATTTGTAGCACAAACATGTTTCCAGGAACTTAAGCAACTAAAATGTAGTTTTCTACTTAAATTCAATCCCTCTGTTTAGAAACCTTCTATCTATCAGGGAGAGTTTGGCAAAATTCAGAAACTAGTAAGAAAAAAATGACTGCAACTATTCTTGGGATAGAGGAGAACAGAGAGAAGAAGTATTGATTGAATCCCTTCATGCTTAACAGACCCATAACTGTTTCCAGAACCAGTTCAAACTAATTCTGTGTCTTGCACTGTTTTATTTTGGGCTTAACAAACTTTAGGACCACAGAAGGGAAACCTGGTTTGGCAAAACATTTTAGACTATTCTTTTCTCTCCACTCTTATTCTCTCTTTTTCTTAAATAGTTTGGGTCTTGGCAAAACCAAAAAGTGTTTTTTCCTAGTGCTTTTTAGTTTTTTGTGTTTAATTTTTAAGTAAATGTACATTTCAAAGGAAATGTAACCCAGCTGTTTCTTATTCTTTTGCCCTCAACAAAATGGTACTTTGTAAAAGCCATTCAATGTCCAAGAAGCCATGAGCCCCTTTAAAAAAAAAAAGCAAGCCTTTCTTTTCTTTGAACCAAGAATGCAAGCTTCGCCAAAAGAGAAGAGCTGGAACCAAGAAAGACTTGGATTTGGTTTAATTTAAACTCAGAATTTATAAGTGAGAGAATGATTGCAGCCTTGGCCTGATGTAGGTATTTCCAGGTAACTGAAATTTAACTCTTTTATTTATGAGCCTCGACCACATCCAATAGTGGCACTTCTATATTCCCTTCCCTGGGGACTTAGTAGTGTCTATGTGTCTGTGGATGCTGGGGGTGGAGAGGCATGGGAAGGAGGGTGTAGCGGGAGGGGTAGTAATCCCACATATACAGTTGCACTGGGGAAAAAAAAGTAGAATGAACCCTGATGATTATTATTTGGGTTTATTATCTTTATTTTCACAGAAATAAAGATAAAATTTACTTTTAAAGAGTTACAAGTAGTTTACTAAACAAATGTAACTCAATAAAAATGCAAAGAGATATGCTTAATTTACTTATGAGAGAGGAAATTTCCAAATTTTGGACTTATTCGCAATACATAAATCTGTATTTTGATTACAAACTTTTATGTTTTTACTACAGTAGTTTGCTGAAGTTCCTCCACTTGGCAACATTTTGTTGTCCTAATTAGAAGTTATTGAGTAATTGGGAGAAAAAAATTATTTCTTTAAAGACATTTTATAATTCTAACTTTCACTCATGGAGAACAAACTTTCCTCATTTTCCTATTGCTCGGAATTAAATTTTGAGTTAAAAAGAGATGTATAAAATATTCTTGCAGACTTTGCTTTGAAAAAATGTTGTTCACATGATAAACCCGAGTTTAGTAAGAATTCTGTTGATGCTGCAGCAAATTTTGCCAGCGCACATAATTTCTTACTGGTATAATATAGGAGCACTCAAAAACATACCACTTTCTACTATAAGACTACTTTGCATCTCGTCTCTAATATTCTTTTAGTATCGTCTGATAATGTCTTATACTTGTTCTTACTTGTAAAACTTTTATTCTAAATGAGGTTCAGCACACATGTACTGAGAGGGCAAAGAAGTACCAGGGCCTCTAAATCATTAGACCTTTTGTGGGAAGTAGGAAAAGGTTCCTGTTCAGGTTAGATGTAGCTGCCAGGCATGGTTTGCAAAGTGGACAGTGCCTATGTGCAAATAGAAAGGAGCTCATTCCTTTTGGTGGCTACAGCCCTCAGCTTTGAGGGGATTTCAGGGCTGGATTTCAGGCTTTGCTTACCCCACTGCTGAACTAGCACAACTGCTCAGACCTGAGAACTGCATTCACTGTCTGGGGAGATGAAAGGAATTTGGAGAAAACCCCTGTCTCATGAATAACTTTAAGAAGTTCACCTGTGGGCTTTAAGATTTAAACCCCCATATCAACCTCTCCTGCAAAAACTTCAGGAAAGTCTCTATTGTTCAATAACACTGTTGGTGCTGGGGATTCCTTTCCTCTGGGGAATATAAAGTAGTATTAAAATTTGCATCAAAATGAACTCAAAGTTTCAACTGAGGACAGGAGACATCTGAATCAGAAAGTTAACTAAGCCACTTTCCTGCCTTGGAGTAAATCACTGTCTAGTGATGGGAGATGGACAACCTAAACAAGTAATTTGAATCAACCTGGTAATATTCATATACTCCATATGCAGAGGGTATGCTCTCTCAGAGAGCAGAAGCCAGGTCTAAGCTGTGTCCTGGGCAACCCCTAGCCATGTTGCAGATGTGTGGTAAATACTTACAGAACTGAATAAAAGAAATATTGCCATTCTAGGTCTAGGTACTAATCCATGTTTCTTACCTTCAAAAAGTTTGCTTGAAGTAAATGAATTATCATTTTATTTACTTTCCCTCAGATCCAAAGGAAATGAAATATTTTGAGAAAAAATGGGCAACTCTGAGGCATTTTTGGAAACCACGTGTGTTTTCTTCTTTCCTTATTGCTTAAGAAATAAATACCTGAATGAAATTTAAATTTGATAACATGTGCAGATTTTTCTTAAATTAGAAATAGAAAGCACTATGGAAGCTTTGCGTTATGAGAAATTTGGGCTACTTTGGGCATTTATTTCATAGTAATGAGTGTGTGACAGAAGGAAAAGGATAAAAAAGAGCTATGACAACATGGACTTATCATCCTTCCAGCCTGGTGCACGAGCTCCCAGAACAGCTTAGTGACAAATGTAGTGAAGGACGGAATCTGTTAGTAAAGGGACTAGGGTCGGTGGGGCCACATGAGGGCAGAGCAGGTTGGTGACAACTGGCTTGAGTAAAAACGGAGGATCTGGAAAATTTAGAGCCCTCGGGCTATCTGGCTAGTTGATATTGTGGAAAAGATGGAAAGGCTAGAAAGGGTCTGCATATAAAAAGTCTTTCTAAAATTCTTCATTATCATTATAGTGCCCATAAGTCTTTAAGACTTTCCTTTCCTCCTTGGGGTTTTAAAATTCCAGTACCCTTGGTTTTCATAAACTTTTCAGCCATTATGAGTTACAACTTAACCAAGTGTTGCTTTTTACCTGTGACAACAATTCAAAAAGGCAAGTCTGTGTGGAGGCTGGAAGTAGATGTGGCTGGATGGAGAAAGGAGGCTAAGAGGCAACGTGGGAGGAAGCCAAAGGAAATCTATGCCTGCTTCACAAATTTATGCAAGAATAGACTTACTCTGCAAAACTGACACCACCCTTGTGATGTGACACTGTGATAATCAAGATTTAAACTCTATTTTTTTTCTGCTTGCTTGGAAAGAAGGAAGAAAATACACATATATTTAGCATCTGCCAAGTATTAGGTGCTTTCATAAATGATTTCTTATGTATTTCTCACAACAGCCACATGGAATGCATGTTTATCATTTCCATAGCGAGCAAAGAAGAGCTAGAAGTTAAACCAGGACTTCAAACTCTAAGTCCAATTCTCTTTTTGCTCTTCCAAGGTTTTCTGAGGCTAAAAACAAGCTTGTTCACCTCTGCTTCTACTTCTTTTTTCCCCTTTTGATTATTCTACTACTGGAATTTTGGAAATTCTTAGAGTGAAATTTTCTCAGAACAACTCCCTGAGTTAGGTATTATTGCCCCAACTTTTAAGTGAGGCAGTTGAGGCACAAAGATTAAATAATGGGCCCAACGTTGCACAGCTAGATAACAGTGCAGCCAGGACGCAGTTTCAGGCATGCTGACTCCAAAGCCCATGCTCTGAACCACTGGGGACTCCTCCACATTGATGTCTCTAGGGAGCCACCTCTCAGTGTTGACTGTGACCTCCCTGGCATCCTGGGGACCCACTAGCTGATTTGTTGTGTGTATCAGCACAGACTTGAGAAAAGTATCTAGTGATCTTCACACTGAGGCTTTCTGCACCTAGATGCACACAGCATGCCTATTGCACATTCCCTTCAGCAAGGTCAAATCAGTGATGGGAAAACTGAAGAATCTTGTCTGGTGTTGAGTTCCTATGACTGCTTTCACCCTTGTCTTGTCCAAGACGGATCCAGAATTTAATGGGAACCAGAGTGATTGGAAACATTTTGCAGAGAAAAGGGAACTATTTCAGACTTCTCATTTTATTATAATGAAAAAACTATCAAGGAAAAACGTCAGGGAGTGAACATTGCCATCTTCTCTCCACCCCCATGGAAAGCAATCCAGCAGCAGGATACAGGGTGTCTCTCATAACTCTACCCCTCACTTGCACATAAATCATCCTCCAATTGCAGATCAGGCATAAATCCTTCCGAAACCACGGTGCTCACTAAATGTTATTGTGTTATTAAGACATAAATACTGTGTCAGCTTGATGAAATGTCTCAGGCCATCGAGTTAAACAAGTCAAGGCAGCTACCTAATGATTTCCAAACATTCGATTATTAAAGTTCAGACAAGAGGTTTGAGAGAAAAGCCATGTTAAGATGGACTCTACCCAGCTGTTTATCACGTTTGTTCAGCGACCAATAGCCATAATGACTCCCCAAACTCTGAACTCCATCTCAGAAAAAGGGTCTAGAATGGACAACATAGGTCACCAAGAAGAAGCCCAGAATTTGGGGAACCTTTTTTGACCTTTGCAATTTTCATTACATGAATCACAGGCTTGCTGCCACTCTCAGATATCTCTCTTTCTTAAGTCTGTCTCTAGGGCATCTTCTACAAGGTGGAGAGTGAAAAGTACTCATTTTGCCAAAGAGATGCGATCCCAATGAGCTGATTATAGCCCCAACTTACATAAGTACAAAATGGTGCCTTATAGCTGGATAGCTCCTTAGAATTTTGTCCACATCTTCTCCTCTCTCCCTGATACTTCACAGGAAAATTGAGATGATCAAAAGAGAACCTTCCTGACATCTTGCCTCCACAGTACAAATTTATCTGCATCTCCTTTTCCATCCCAGATGTCAGGATGGGAGAACTCTTCTTCCTCCTCCACCTATTCCAGAATCTCATTATTTTTCCCCTTCTCTTTCCTGAGATACTTCACTCTATGAAAAAGTTTCTCTCCTGGCTCTATTTGCAGCCTCTTCTTTTTACTGGCCCCTTCCCATTAGCATTTTAACAAGCTCAAGTCATCCACATATTTGACTAAACAATTATACTACTGTCAAACTCTGTCCCCATCTACTGCCTTATCTATGTCCTTCTTTCTCTGCTAAGCTTTTTGAAAGAGGCTCTCTCACTGTCTTCTATGCTTCACCTCTCATTCAATCCTCACACCACCCCAGTCTGACTTCTGCCCCTAAAAACTCCTCTGGAACTGATCCTGCCAAAGTCACTGTGTAGGTTAGAAGTCTCTGGATGCAGGTAACAGAAAATCCAACGCAAACTGGGTTAAATCACAAGGGAGATTTGAGACTCATGTAATTGGGAAACCAGGAGTAGAACAATGGTCAGTGGCTCCAGGTCTATACTCCCACATGAATTAGCTGGGTGCAAAATGGCTGCAGTAGATCTGGACTTCACATCAACACACAATGATATTCAGAAGAGGAAAAGCCATCTCTTCTTGCATCTCTCTTTTGGAGCACAGAATGATTTCCTAGAAACTCCTAGGAAACATTATTTGTTATTTCTTAATGTGAATTTTATGTGTTATACTCATTCCTGAAACAAGCCTTAAGGCCAGGGGACTACCATGTGAATGCCTTATTTATACGTGCTGAAATTCTTCTAATATCAGTGGTTCTCAATCTGGAGTTTTTTGCCCCCAAGGGGACAAATGGTCGTGTCTGGAGTCAGTTTTGATTGTTATGACTGTGACTGTGGTGCTAATGGTACCTAGTGGGTAGAAGTAAGAGATGCTGTTAAATATCTTATGGTGCATAGGACAGCCCCCAACAACAAAGGATTATCTGGCCCCAAATGTCAATAGTATCATCATCTGTCTTTATTTTCCCACATCTCATCAATCACAGCCTCTGTCAATGCCAAATCCACAGAGTAGAAGGACTCGAGCTCACCTCCTCTCAGGAAAACACCAAAATCACAAGTAACTGCTGAAAAACTACTGACAAAAAAGACAGAACCTACCAAAGAAGGTACAGTCTACATCCAAAGACAAAGAAAAAGCCACAATGAGATGGTAAGAGGGACGAATTTGCGATACAATCAAATCCTATACCTGCCGGGTGGCTGAACCACAAACTGGAAAAAATTATATTGCAGAGGTTCTCCCACAGGAGTGAGAGTTCTGAGCCTGACGTCAGGCTCCCCAGTCTGGGGGTCTGGCATCAGGAAGAGGAGCTCCCAGAGCATTTGGCTTTGAAGACCAGCAGGGCTTGATCACAGAAACTCCACAGGACTGGGAAAAACAGAAACTCCACTCTTGGAGGGCACACACAAGGTCTTGTGCACACCAGGACCCAGGCAAAAAGCAGTGCAGTGACTTCATAGAAGCCTGGGCCAGACCTACCTGCTGGTCTTGGTGTGTCTCCTGGGGATGCGGGGGTGTGGCTGTGGCTCACTATGGGGACAAGGACACTGGTGGTGGATGTACCAGGGAGTACTCATTGGTGTGAGCTCTTCTGGAAGCTGCCATCTTGACATCAAGACCTGGCCTCACCCAACAGCATGTAGGCCCCAGTGCCGGGACATCTCAGGCCAAACAACCAACAAGATGGGAACACAGCTCCACCCATTGGCTGACAGGCACCTAAATTCTTCCTGAGCCCACAGCCACCTCTAAACACACCCACTGACATGGCCCTGTCCACCAGAAGGTCAAGATCCAGCTCCACCTACCAGTGGGCAGGGACCAGTCTCTCCCACCATGAAGCCTGCACAAGCCTCTTAGACCAGCCTCACCCACCAGAGTGCAGACACCAGAAGTAGGAGGAACTACAATCCTGCAGCCTGAGGAATGAAGATAGCAAACACAGAAAGTTAGAAAACTGAGATGGCAGAGGAATATGTTCCAGATGAAGGAACAAGATAAACCCCCAGAAGAACAACTAAGTGAAATGGAGATGGGCAATCTACCCAAAAAAGAATTCAGAGTAATGAGAGCAAAGACGACCCAAGATCTCAGAAAAAGAATGGAAGCACAGACCAAGAAGGTACAAGAAAGGCTTCACAAAGAGTTAGATTATATAAAGAACCAACAAAGAGAGTTGAATAATACAATAACTGAAATGGAAAATACACTAGAAGGAACAGCAGAATAAATGAGGCAGAAGAATGGATAAGTGAGCTGGAAGACAGAATGGTGGAAATCACAGCTGCAGAAAAGAATAAAGAAAAAGGAATAAAAATAAATGACAGTTTAAGAAACCTCTGAGACAACATTAAATGCATGGACATTCGCATTATAGGGGTCCCAGAAGGAGAAGAGAGAGAGAAAGGGCCTGAGAAAATATTTGAAGAGATAATAGCTGAAAATGTTCCTAACATAGGAAAGGAAACAGTTACCCAAGTCCAAGAAACACAGAGGTCCATACAGGATAAATCCAAGGAGGAACATGCTGAGACACATATTAACCAAATTGACAAAAATTAAAGACACAACAAGGGAAAAGCAACAAATAACATATGGGAGAATCTCCAAAATGTTATCAGCTGATTTTTCAGCAGAAACTCTGCAGGTCAGAAGGGAGTGGCTTGATATATTTAAAGTGATGAAAGGGAAAAACCTACAACCAAGAATATTCTACCCAGCAAGGCTCTTGTTCAGATTCAATGGAGAAATAAGAAGTTTTACAGACAAGCAAAAGCTAAGGGAATTCATCACCACCAAACCAGCTTTACAAAAAATGCTAAAGGAACTTTTCTAAGCAGAAAAGAAAAGGCCACAACTAGAAACAAGAAAATGACAAATGGGAAAGCTCACCAGTAAAGGCAAACATACAGTAAATGCAGGAAATCATCCACACACAAATATAATATCAATACCAGCAATTGTGAGGAGAACACAAATGCAGGATATTGGAAATGAATTTGAAATTAAGAGACCAGCAACTTAAAACAATCTTGTATATACATAGACTGCTATATTAAAAACCTCATGGTAACTGCAAACCAAAAATCTACAATAGATATACACACAAAAAAGAAAAAAGAATCCAAACACAACATTAAAGACAGCCATCAAGTCACAGGAGAAGAAAATAAAAGAGGAAGGTAAGAAAAAAGACCTACAAAAACAAATCCAAAACAATTAATGAAATGGCGATAAGAACATACATATTGGTAAATACCTTAAACGTAAATGATTAAATGCTCCAACCAAAAGACACAGACTGGCTGAATGGATAAAAACAGGACCCATATATATGCTGTCTACAAGAGACCCACTTCAGATCTAGGGACACATACAGATGAAAGGGAAGGGATGGAAAGAGGAATTCCATGGAAATGGAAAACAAAAGAAAGCTGTAGTATCAATACTCATATCAGAGAAAATAGACTTTAAAATAAAGACTGTTACAAGGGAAAAAGAAGGGGACTTCCCTGGTGGAACAGTGGTTAAGAATCTGCCTGCCAACACAGGAGATACTGGTTCGAGCCCTGGTCTGGGAAGATCCCACATGCTGCCGAGCAACTAAGCCCGTGCACCACAACTACTGAGCCCACGTGCTGCAACTACTGAAGCCTGCACACCTAGACCCCGTGCTCTGCAACAGAAGCCACCACAATGAGAAGCCCACACACTGCAATGAAGAGTAGCAGCCAAAAATAAATAAATAAATAAATGTATTTTTAAAAAAAGACCCTTCCTCGTTAAAAAAAAAAAGAGAAAAAGAAGGACATGACATAATGATCAAGGGATCAATTCAAGAAGATGTAACAACTGTAAATATATATGCACCCAATATAGGAGCATCTCAATATATAAGGCAAATATTATCAGACATAAAGTGAGAAATCTACAGTCACACAATAACAGTGGGGGACTTTTAACACCCCACTTTCATCAATGGACAGATCATCCAGAGAGAAAGTCAATAAGGAAACACAGGTCTTAAATAACACATTAGATAGATGGACTTAACTGATATTTATAGAGCATTCCATCTGCAAACAACAGGATAAACGTTCTTTTCAAGTGTTCACGAAACATCCTCCAGGATAGATCACATGCTGGTGACATGAGCCTTGGTAAATTTACCAACATTGAAATCATATCAAGCATCTTTTCCAACCACGACACTATGAGATTAGAAATCAACGATAAGAAAAAAACTGTAAAAAACACAAACACGTGGAGGCTAAACAATATGCTACTGAACAACCAATGGATCACTGAAGAAATCAAAGAGGAAACCAGAAAATACCTAGAGACAAATGAAAACAAAAACATGATGATCCAAAACCTATGGGACACAACAAAAGAAGAGGGAAGTTTTTAGCAATATAATCATACCTCAGTAAACAAGAAAAATCTCAAGTAAACAACCAAGCCTTACACCCAAAGCAACTAGAGAAAGAAGAACAAACAAAACCTGAAGTTAGCAGAAGGAAAGAACTCATAAGGATCAGAGCAGAAATAAATGAAATAGAGATGAAGAAAACAATAGAAAAGATCAGTTAAACTAAAAGCTGTTTCTTTGAAAACATAAACAATTTTAGCCGGGCACATCAAGAAAAAGAAGTGAGAGGGCTCAAATCAATAAAATTAGAAATGAAAAAGGAGAAATTGAAACAGACACCACAGAAATACAAAGGATCATGAGATTACTAAAAGCCACCCTATGCCAATAAAATGGACAACCTAGAAGAAATGGACAACTCCTTAGAAAGGTACAATCTCCCAAGAGTGAACCAGGAAGAAATAGAAAATATGCACAGACCAATCACAAGTACTGAAATTGAAACTGTGATTAAAAATCTTCCAACAAATAGAAGTGGAGGACCAGATGGCTTCACAGGTGAATTCTATCAAACATTTACAGAAGAGCTAACACCTATCCTTCTGAAACTATTCCAAAAAGTTGCAGAGGAAGGAATACTCCCAAACTCATTCTATGATGCCATCATTACCCTGATACCAAAACCAGACAAAGATACCACACACACACAAAAGGAAAATTACAGGCCAATATCACTGATAAACTTAAATGCAAAAGTCCTCAACAAAATACTAGCAAACCAAATCCAACCATACATTAAAAGAATCATATACATGATCAAGTGAGATTTATCCCAGGTATGCAAGAATTTTTCAATATCTGCAAATCAATCAGTGTGATACACCACATTAACAAATAGAAGAATAAAAACCATATGATCATCTCAGTAGATGCAGAAAAAGCTTTTGACAAAATTCAACACACATTTATGGTAAAAACTCTCTAGAAAGTGGGCATAGAGGGAACCTACCTCAACATAATAAAGGCCATATATGACAAACCCACAGCTAACCTCATCCTCAATGGTGAAAAGTTGAGAACATGTCCCCTAAGATCAGGAACAAGACAAGGATGTCCACTATCGTCACCTTTATTCAACTTACTTTTGGAAGTATTAGCCATGGCAGAGAAGAAAAAGAAATAAAAGGAAACCAAATTGGAAAAGAAGAAGCAAAACTGTCACTCTTTGCATATAACATGATACTATATATAGAAAATCCTAAAGATTCTACCAGAAAAGTACTAGAGCTCATCAATGAATTTGGTAAATTTGCAGGATACAAAATTCATACACAAAAATCTGTTGCACTTCTATACATTAACAATGAAAGATCAGAAAGAGAAATTAAGAAAACAATCCCATTTACCATCACATCAGAAAGAATAAAATACCTAGGAACCTACCTAAGGAGGCAAAAGACCTGTACTCCAAAAACTATAAGACACTGATGAAAGAAATCAAAGATGACACAAACAGATGGAAAGATATACCATGGTCTTGGATTAGAAGAATTAATATTGTGAAAATGACTATACTACCCAAAGCAATCTACAAATTCAATGCAATCCCTATCAAATTACCAATGGAATTTTTCACAAAACTAGAACAAAAAAAGTTTTAATTTATATGGAAACACAAAAGACCCTGAATAGCCAAAGCAATCTTGAGAAAGAAAAACAAAGCTGGAGGAATCAGGCTCCCTGACTTCAGACTACACTACAAAGCTACAGTCATAAAAACAGTATAGTACTGGCACAAAGACAGACGTTTAGATCAATGGAACAGTATAGAAAACCCATAAGTAAACCCACACAACTATGGTTAATTAATCTACAAAAAAGGAGGCAATAATATACAATGGAGAAAAGACAATCTCTTCAATAAGTGGTGCTGGGAAAACTGGACAGCCACATGTAAAAGAATGAAATTAGAACATTCTCTAACCCATACACAAACATAAACTGAAAATGGATTAAAGATCTAAAGGTAAGACTGGGTGCTATAAAACTCTTAGAGGAAAACACAGGCAGAACACACTTTGACACAAATCACAGCAATATCTTTTTGGATCCATCTCATACAATAATGAAAATAAAAACAAAAATAAACTAATGGGACCTAATTAAACTTAAAAGCTTTTGCACAGCAAAGGAAACCATAAACAAAATGAAAAAACAACACATGGAATGGGAGAAAATATTTGCAGATGATGTTACCAACAAGGGATTAATCTCCAAAATATACAAGCAGCTCATACAGCTCAATATCAAAAATCAAACAACCCAATCCAAAAATGGGCAGAAGATCTAAATAGACATTTCTCCAAAGAAGACATATAGATGGCCAACAGGCACATGAAAAGATGTTCAACATCGCTAATTATTAGAGAAATGCAAATCAAAACTACAGTGAGGTATCACCTCACACCAGTCAGAATGGCCATCATCAAAAAGTCTACAAGTAATAACTGCTGAAGAGGCTGTGGAGAAATGGGAACCCTCCTACACTGTTGGTGAGAATGTAAATTGATACAGCCACTGTGGAGAACAGTATGGAGGTTCCTTAAAAAACTAAAAATAGAACTACCATATGACCCAGCAATCCCACTCCTGGGCACATATCCAGAGAAAACCATAATTCGAAAAGATACATGAACCCCAATGTTCATTGCAGCACTATTTACAATAGCCAAGACATGGAAACAACCTAAATGTCATAGACAGAGGAATGGATAAAGAAGATGTGGTACGTATATGCATTGTAATATTACTCAGCCATTAAAAAGAATGAAATAATGACATTTGCAGCAACATGGATGGACCTGGAGATTATCATACTAAGTGAAGTAAGTCAGCCAGAGAAAGGCAAATATCATATGATATCACTTATGTGTGGTATCTAAAAAAGTTATACAAATGAACTTATTTACAGAGCAGAAAGAGACTCACACTTAGAAAACAAATTTATGGTTACCAAAAGGGAAAGATGGGAGGGAAGCATAAATTAGGAAATTGGGATTAACGTATACACACTACTATATATAAAACAGATAATCAACAAGGACCTAGTGTATAGCACAGGGAATTCTACTCAATACTCTGTAATAACCTATATGGGAAAAGAATCTGAAAAGGAATTGATATGGGTATATGTATAACTGAATCACTTTGCTATACACCTGAAACTAACACAATATTTAAATCAACTATACTCCAATATAAAATAAAAATTAAAAACTACACCTAAAAAAAAGAAGAATTCAGGGCCCTTTGGGAAGAAGATTTTCTTCTAAAATAGTGGTTCCCAAACTGAAGCCCAACAGAGTATTGAGAAGTGTTCAGTTCCTAAAATAATGGCTCTGTTCTCACAGTTCACTGAAAAAAAAAAAAAAAAGAGTGAATAGAATGTTTTCCTTTTTAATTTGCCTTAAGCTTTTGCTCTCTTGGAAAAACAGAAAGTACCTATAAAAAACCACAGGTGCTTAGCATAATACCTTGTTTTTCGGTGGACAGTGTGTTGTGGCTATGACTTCACATTGCTTATATATAACAGAGTCATTTCTTCTGATAGCAAAAATGTTCATATATGTTTGACGGAATGAGATAGATCAGTGTACGCTGGTGCTTTCTTTACACAGAGCATCATGGTTTCTAGGTATTTCCCTGAACAGGTTTGAGGATCACTACTCTACTTAAGAATCTAACGGATAGCTGGCTGTGAGTTTGCATCACACCCACCTCTTCTACCAAAGAGGTGTAGCTAAGCTCTTACCCAAGAATATTGCAAAGTACAGAGCTGCAGACAGCTCTGTGCCTCATTATGCTAATGCCGACCTTGCACCCAGGATTTTTCCATTAGCAGTAAACTTGCTTCACCTGATAATTAGAGACTGTACCAAAGCTTCATGTGAACACTATCATTTACCATCCTACTTAATGGTTGTCTAGTATAAAGACCTGCCTTTGCCTTTCACCAGTTCTCTCACTCCTGTTTTCATTTGGAAAGTTATTTCTGACAATGTCTTTAAGTGTGAATTTATGACTTTGAGCTGAGTATTTACTAAAGGTCTCTTTTTTTATTGCCTTTGTTAAATTAGAGGTTTATTACTCTGTGTAAACATTCTGAATAATTTCAGCTGATATAAAAACATAAAAATTTTCAAAAATAAAAATGGGGACTTCCCTGGCGGTCCAGTGGTTAAGACTCCATGCTTCCACTGCAGGGCCCATGGGTTTGATCCCTGGCCGGGGAACTAAGATCCCACATGCCCCACAAAGCAGCCAGAAATAAATTTTAAAAATGGAGGTTTATTTTAAAAAAATAAAATAAAAATGGAAAATTTCAAAAATGAGCTTGACACCTTATGCTATGCTATTTAAGTTTGAGGCTAAATGTTGGAATAACCCAACTTTGAGACATGCACATAAAACAAGTACAGGGAGACTTGGGGCTTCATAGATTAGTGGCTGGAAGATAAGTGGGCTGCACAGTCAGAGCATCAAGGGAACACATTCCCACTTTGGTCTTGATGAATCCCCTGTACACTAGAAGAGAGTTCATGGTCCATGGGACCAAAGTTACATACCGCCACCAGGCCTCAGCCCATAGAAGGGCAAGGTAGTGGAGTACCATAGAAAATGGACTGGGCCTCAGGAGGCCAAAGTTCTGGACCCAAATCTGGTACAACCAGAAAAATCATGTAATATCTGGACCTCACTTTCTTTATGTGCAAAATAAGGAATTTGAGCTAGATGACTGTAAGAGTCCCTTCCAGCCCTCAAATTCTGTAATACTGTTTTGTGATTTTTGACTGGATGCCTTTCATTTCTTATCTGAACCTAATTCCATGAGAATTAAAAATAGAATTAATTGCCAATTAATTAAATTGTAGTGAACATGTTTAGAGAAGACAAAATAAACTTTTTCTTATAAAAATTCTCATACACTGTTCAAAAATGGAAATTAGAAATTGGCCATAGAACACTGAGTCTTTTCTTATAGATCACTTATATCTTTTTAAGAGAAATAAATTATGGATAAAGACAATTTTTAATTGCTATTTCTGTGTCCTGAACTGGTCCAATCTCCAAGTGACCTGAAGTTTCACTTTCCTGCAAGTATCTTTCAACTGACGTGAAACAGATACCTAAAACACCCACTACGCATCTCTTATTTGTGCACATTGACTTCAAAAGACCTGGGTTGAATGTGTACAAGTTCCTTTCTCATACAAATAGTATGAGGATACATTGAATTGTAATTTTTTAACTTATAATGCCCATTATAAGGGCATTATATGTGATGCCCATTAACAAGAGAATTAATAAACAGATTTATGGTTTATCTTTATAATGAAATACTACTCAGCAATAGAAAGGAACAAACTGCTTTAACAACATAAGTGAATCTTTAAAACATGCTGAGCAAAAAAACTCAGAAGAAACTCTAGAAAAGACAAGTCTAATCTTTGTCAAAAGAAATTAGCATAGTGGTTGCCTGAGGTGAGGGGGACAGGGGGCAGCTGGTAAGGAGCATGAGGGAATTCTCTGAGGTGATGGAAATGTTCTGCATCTTGTTTGGGGTGTTGGTTACACAGGTGCACACATTTATACAAACTCACTGAACTGTGTATTTAAAATCTGTGAATTTCACTATTTGTAAATTACAACATTAAAGTTGTTCATACTTTTTTAAAATGCTATCCTAACGGTCTCAGTGAATACATTCATACCCATCACATTAATTCTACCAATGAAATTTTCTTTTTTGATTTATCATATATTTATCTATCCCACTATCCTTTGAAGTTAAAAGTCAATATGTGGAAATTTGACATTTTTTACAATATTGAGTCCTACCATTCAGGACTGGAGGAAATATTTTGAAACTCTAACAGATTTTTTTTTTCTTCCTGTGTAATAGGATTCCACAAGTTTATAAATCCTATCATAGGTGACCAAAATATTTTCTTTTTTTTAAAGGAAGGAAATTCTTTAATTTTTATTTATTTTTTTGAAAAAATTATTTATTTATTTATTTTTGGCTGTGTTGGGTCTTTGTTTCTGTGCGAGGGCTTTCTCTAGTTGTGGCAAGCGGGGGCCACTCTTCATCGCGGTGCGCGAGCCTCTCACTATCGCGGCCTCTCTTGTTGCGGAGCACAGGCTACAGACGCGCAGGCTCAGTAGTTGTGGCTCGCGGGCCCAGTTGCTCCGCGGCATGTGGGATCCTCCCAGACCAGGGCTCGAACCCGTGTCCCCTGCATTAGCAGGCAGATTCTCAACCACTGTGCCACCAGGGAAGCCCTATTTATTTTATTTTTGGCTGCACTGTGTCCTTGCCACTGCGCGCAGGCCCCCTCCAGCTGTGGTGAGCCGTGGCCACGCCCCGCCATAGCGTGCAGGCCTCTCATTGCAGTGGCCTCTCCCGTTGCAGAGCACGGGCTCCAGGCGTGCAGGCCTCAGTAGCCGTGGCACATGGGCTCGGTAGTTGTGGCTCACGGGCTCCAGAGCTCAGGCTCAGCAGCTGTGGCACACAGGCCTAGTTGCTCCATGGCACGTGGGATCCCCCCGGACCAGGGCTCAAACCCGTGTCCTCCGCATTAGCAAGCAGACTCTTAACCACTGCGCCACCAGGGAAGACCCCAAAATATTTTCTTAAATGTACTTATGGAAGTAGAATTGAATTTATCCAGAAAGAGATCTAGTAACTATCTCTGTGTTCTAATATAAGGGAATGACGAAGATACCTTCTGCATTCAGACACCCTCTGTAATCTTCCCTGTTTCCTCAAAGTTACACTAATAAGTAGTCATTCCTTTGAGTTAATGCATTAATTCTAGAGTTAAAAATAGACTACTTCTAGGAGAAAAAAAACACATTAAGCCACTCTTGCTATCTACACACTTATACATTCAAATGAGCAGCTACTAAGCAGAAGGGGTCAAGGGAGTTGGGCAGGCAAGCTTTAAATTGGGAGGATACAAAGAAAGCTTGGCCTAGCCCTGGTGAGTCAGAGTGGGGTGCTGGGCAGTAGGATTAAACCTGGCATTTTGGGGGTGGGGAAACAAGGCATCAAAGTTCATGTAAGTGCTGAGGACATTGTAGTGTGGAGTTGGCTCTGTATTCTGGAAGGACCATCTGCAAGAATGAAAACATGATACCTAAACTTGTAGCAAAGGGTTTGTGGACAGTCAAATAAAGCTTTTACTTCCTTTGTAGTTACTAAAAAGTCTGGGCTACCTCCAAATGCTAAATAAATTATGGTTTGTGTTAGATATTTGGGGGTGCCTAGAGGTTGCAATCCATTTGGCTGAGTATTTCCTAGTCTGTATGTTATGTCATTTTGATTTTCTGTTGAAAGGCTGTGGGGACTTGGAATGGGCATCCTCAGGGGGTTCAGGGGGATTTTCTGCCAATCTAATCAAAAATTGCTCTGGCTTAGTTAGCTTGTTTTCAAAATTGTAGACACTGTTGTTCCAAAATTAATATTTTTGAATATTCAGCACATCCCTGGGGGAGAGCAAAGGGCCTCCCCACCTTTGTTTCCCCTGCAAAACAAGTCAAGATGAAGTCTTTGCCGATGAAACTCTTGGCTTCCTCTTATTCAGCTGCGCTTCATCCCTGCAGCTTTCCCTCTTGGAAATCCCAAAATAGTCATGGAGGCTGGCCTCCAAGTCTAGAGTTGACCCGGCCTGTCTGGCTGCCTTCCAAAAAAGATTTTTATGAAAATGTTACTTTGTTTTTTTTTTTCTCATCAGAGACTTTAAAAAAACTGTAACCCATGCAAAGCTGTATCCTTCCCCTCTTTACCATTCTTTCACAGTTCTAAAGCCTTTCTTTTTTTACTTTCTTTTTTTATCAAGGATACAAGCTTCCTTCTCTAGGCCTAATAGTTTCTGAGAGAAAATTGGGCAGTAGAGAAGCATGATGCCTTGATCATAAAGATGTCAAGATATTTGAGGTAACGATAGGAAGATATTAAAACCCTGAAAAAAATTGTCCTTCTATCCAGCAATCAACTCCCTCTTTGCTTCAATGGGAACTTGGTTATACTTTACTTTTCACACATACAAAAAAAAACATTGCTGTTGACAAAGCCTGGGATATAATAAGAAGTCCTACGATCTATACTTTAATCGTTCTGTTAAGGGAGACTTCATTTCCAAATTCCCTATCAGAATGCTGTGGTTGTGATAACTAAGAGGAATAAGGGCTTGGTACCTCCCACTGTAATTTTCTGGTGTATTTGGCTGAATCCCCTATTAGGCTATGAGCTCCTTGAGAACCAAATTTGGGCCTCATCAACCTCTACATTCCCAGTCCTATCACAGTGCTCGACGTATAGGAACTGCTCAACAAATGTTGAATTTGATCTACAGTTAAAAGATCAAAAATGTGGCTCTCCTTCATGGCTAACTAGTTAAGTATTATAGGGAGAGTCAGGTAGCCTTTCTGAACTTCTTTTTCATGTGAAAAATGGAAATAATACGACTGAATGCCTGCGTGAGTTGTATGAGGCTTAAATGAAATAATTGTATGTGGAAATGCTGTAATTATAAAGAGTTGTGCAAATGTTGATGTCATTATGTAGGCCCAGGGCAAGGGGGCTAACTGTTCTCCTTTCTTCCTGTTTGACTATCACTCCAGGAAGGTTGGGGCTCAAGAAAAATAGGGCGTTCTGGTGCTAACCTCAGTATGTACCAGTTGTGTGAGCTTAGGTATGTCGCTTTGTAAGCCTCTTCTTCCTTCTCAGTGAATTGAGGAGATTATATTAAATAGACACATGGCCTAACACACTGTCCCCACCCATTGTAAGCTCTTAGGAGTTCGTCACGGAGGGGACTCAAAGTAGTGTTGTGAAAGTTACAGACTTTGGAGTCAGGCATACATGAGTTCAAAGCTCTGTTCTGCCACTGAACTAGCTGGGTAACCTTGAGCAAGTTACTTTTCAGTTTCTTCAGCTGTAAAATAGAGATAATATCAATATCAACTTCATGAGATGGCTGTGATGATTGCATGAGATGATGGATGTTTAGAGAGTTTCCTGTTTCCCTGTCCTTCCCCCCAACATCAACAGTCTGTCATCCTCTCAGACCTGACTTTTCCTGGCAGAGTGTTCTAATCCCAAACACAGTGAACAACAGAAAAGAAAGGCTGAGCCCCACCCACCTCAGGTTTCCAGATGTGCCTCCTTACTATTCCCAGGCCTTCATCTATATTCTACCTGATACCAACTACACTGTTCTCCTTTCGACCAAATCCCAACATATGAAATTATTAATGGCTCTACCAATTTGACTCGCTATATTGGTAAGCATCCTTCTCTTGCATGGCCCAATTTCCTTGCAGCTGCAAAAGTCAGTAATCCCTTTCTGATTCTTTTGTCAGACCTTCTTAGGGCAGTGGCCAGGGTACATACGGAGGTGGACAGGGAACACGACTGGCAAGTTCCCTTCCGGGTTTGATTTCTGCAGATGAGTCCAGGAGCTGCCGTGGAGGACAGGCCTACTCTCTCTGCCTGGGCACCTTCCTCTGCTCCTGAGAATCCTGGGCTCACTAACTTGTAGTTACCTATTTTTGCCTCAATTACAGTTAAAGGCAGAAATTGCCCAAATTGTCTGACTTCGTTTACTTTGAGCAGATTGACCCAGGAGTCAATTACTTAAACTGTACTATCTTTTCACTTACATTCTGATATTCCACATACTTTTTAAGCCTGAATTAATTGCTTAAGCAAAGGACCACTGGGATTTTTATCTAACTGGTTTCTGGAATGTAAAATTACGAAAAATCACAAGGAGAGAAGAACTGAAATTCTGATTACGATGGTTTCATGTTAGTCCAGGGAGGGCTGTGTATGTCAATGAATAAAAGTAATAAGAACAGCAACAATAACCATAACTACTATTCATTGAGTGCTTATTTTGTGTACCACATGGTTTGAATAAAGCCATATTAAAGTAGTTGCCAGGCAAAGTACCCCAAACCTTTCCTATGTGCTCTATCAATAGTTTGAAGATGGATTTCAAAAAGGTCTGATAATTGTGCTATTAGGCTAGCCTATATCAGTCAATGGGAATAGGAACATATGGTAACAAGACAATTTTAAGTATTAAGAGGGCCAATGACAATTCTGTGGGTTAATGAGTTTTAATAAAGTTTTATTTTTTAGCACAAATGCTGACCTATCTTATCCGTGCCAGCCAATCATTCCATACTCCAGAACTCTTCATTATCAGCAAATGCAATCCTCTGAAATTTCAATCTCAAACATACCATGCTTTAACCTAAATTCCTACTCTTTTCCTTTAGTACCCAAGTCAACCATCCTTCAATGTCACTGTTCCTTTAGTTTATTGATGCTATGAACTTCTCATTATTCTCACTCCCCTCCACTTTCCTTTGTGTAGCCTTAATTCCATGATCTATCACTGTAATGAGTCCCTTTCACACACTCTCAAATCCCCTGCCCCTCTCTTACTTCATCATACTTGCTTGGCAAACCACAACCTTGGTTCTACCTAACACTCTGGCCCCTCTTCACCAGCACCCATGCAGCTAAGTGGGGCTGGAGAAAGACACAAGCCACACTGACCTGTCTTTGTTAAAGTCATTGCCACCAGGTCGAGTGGGTCCTTAATGCTGCCCAACAACCATATTTTATTTCCCTTTTCCATTCCCCCTCCTGGTCTCCCAAACAATGATCTTAACACTCTCCTCCCACCACTCCACTAAAACTGCCTTATCAAGGTCTCAAATGACCTACAAGATGATAAAACCAAAGATTATATCTCAGTTCTCATCCTATTTGATTAAGCAGAAATATTTGACATAAATTTTTAAATTGGGCTTTTAGAATAGCTTTGATCCTTATAGCTATTCCTCCTCAGTTTCTTTTGCTGTTTCTTCCTCATCTCTCTGTTCTCTAGACATTGGAGTGCCCCAGTCTTCAGTTGTTGGCTGAAGTCACTCCCCAAGTGATCTCATTATTTCTAAAGGCTTCAGATGCCATTTATATAATGAAGACACCCAAATTATTACCCCCTAACTTCCATCTCTGGTAGAAACTGTCATCAGTCCTATGTGGATGACTTCGGTAACTTCATAACCCCTCTCCTCCTTCTGCCCTTGTGGCTCCTTAGGCTAAAATCACCATGGTAGCCAGAGTGATCCTATTAAAATGTAAGTCAGATGATGTCATTCCTCTGCTTAGAACCTTCCATACTTTCCCATACCATTCAAAGTAAAATCCAAAGTCCTTATTGTGGCCTCTATGTCCAGTCTTCCTGCCTGCCTCACTCCACATCCCACACTCACATTAAATCTCTAATCCTATCTACTACTTTTCTCAGGCAGAGATATTTTTCTGTTTTGTTCTTGCTGAATTCCCAGTGTTTTGCATGTAGAGCATAATTAATCAATAGTTGTTGAATGCGCTAATCAGTGGATCGGTGCTCAATCCTAGAAGGCTAGGTAAAGTGTAGGTTTAGGGCTCTTTGGGGAAATAGTGAGGAGGTGCAAATAGGCAGTGAGTTTTCTTCCTCTTCCCATCTTTACCCTCCCACTTACTTTCAAACACACAGTTAGTCAAGGAGCCTGAGTGTTCTATAATACCTGCTGCAGAGTTCTCTTTCCATTTATTCTGGCTAAGCTTCACTGACGTGTTACTGTGACCCTGCCTCATACTGTCTCTCTTCCTGTAAAAGAGGAGAGAGCAGTTCTGGGGAGGGAGAAGTACAAACATACTGTGACGTGGCTGCTGCTGTGATACAAAGGTGCCATTACAGACAGTAATTCTTTATTATCCTGATATAGATCCAAGGGCTGTATTAGCTCATAATTGGACTCCTGGTAAGAAATGGAAAGGAATATGTAGGGACCCAAACATGTTGTCTCCCCGAGAGAGAAGCAGCTCACCTATGACCAAGCCTACCATGGACATCAGGTCCATGAGCCTTAGGTTGAGTGTGCCAAATGATACTTGTACCACATGGCACCTATATTTATTGCCACCAGGTAATGACATACTTCTCTGCAAATAGGCTGTACAATTTATCTGATATACTTTCTTCTAACACAATTACCTGTTACATGAAAACTATATTTTCCCCCAAGTTTATACTGCTCCCTTTTGAAAATCAAACTTACTTCTAATCTTTCCTGATCACATGGTAGGCAGCGATAGGTCAGTGTCCCGGGCTGAAGGAAAGGAGAGCTGCTAGTCCTTTGAACTGCTGGTAGCAATGTCTGCATGTTCTTGGTGCACAAGTGAAGGATCCACTCAACACTTCTACCTGTCTCTCTGTACCCTGCTTTTTGTCTGTCCATACATAGAAAGGCAGATGAAAAGATCCTCTATTTTTTTCATGCCTACACCTTGATTGTGAATTATGGATAAGTGAGGTTTTATTCATAAACCAAGATTTGTATGCATTTCAGCATCAGGATTGGCAAGAAATGTGGAGGAACAACAGTCTGTTGTCATGGTGTTGTTCTTGGCTTGCTCTGCTTCAAATCTACTCCTAGGCTTTTTCCTGTTCCGGGTCTTGCCTTCAGTCTCAGCTGTCTATTGGATGGTGATATCATGATAGAATAATAATAATATTTGCTAGTATTTATTAAGCACTGACTATATGACATGTGCTGTGTTAGCACTGTATTTAATCAATCACAAAAACCTACAATTTGGGCACTATTGTTATATGTATTTTACCTAAGAGATATGGAGATTTTGCAAAATCAGGCAATGTGTCCAAGCTCAGGCAGCTAGTAAGTGAGTAGGTCATTAACACAGTGACCAAAGTTGCCACCATTAAGCCTGTTCCCCTGCCCCCTTTCACTGCTGGCTAACCACAAATAAAGGAGGGGAGATGGGTGCCAAGGCAGGAATAGTGGTGCTGGAAAAAGAGGCTTGTTTTGAATGACTAGAAAGTCATGGGACAGATTTTTCAATTCCTTATATGTATCATTTGTGACAACAACACAACAGAATAGAATTACACGCAGATTCAAATTGTGCCCATGCTGGCGGTCTGCTGGAATGAACACAATTAGCCAATCCAAATCTCTGCTGACCAGGTCCTGGGGAAACACAATTGTATCCATTTCAGCATCAAGGAAAGAGAAGGGCTGGATAGGATTCCTGAAAATTGAATCCCAATGTGGGAGAAAGAAATCCACCTCAAGCAATCAGATATTAAGCCTGATACTTCCCCCCCACCAGGAATACAAATTACTCCCCACTGCAGTTCTCTTTTGAAAGGACTATTGTGTCATTCATCACTCTATCTGCATTAATTCCTGGCTCTCACAACAAATATATTTTCTAGGGTTGCTAAATTGTGATAAGTTGCAGTGTGTGTATAGTAAACACTGGATAATAAAACCAAGAATAAAAGTCTCTGATGTAGATAGCTCTAGGATACAAGGGCAGTTAGTGTAAAGAGTACATATGGGACCTGTGAAATATGCCAAAATGAATAAGAAGAAACATTACAGATAGCAAGAAAAACCTCCACCTTTTCCTGTCCTGCCCCACATGAGACCATCATGATTACAATGCAATCAGATTTTAACTGTAGTGAGCAAAGGCACACTGGGAACCACCTGATAAAACTGTAGAGAGGTGAAATTACCTTTTTTTTTTTTTTTTTTTGAAATTACCTTTTTGATGTCTTTCTTCTGTACTCAATCGTGAACTCTTTGGCACAGGGGCTGTTGGTTATTAGATTCCCAGTTCTTTGAGTTTAGTTTCCTCATCTGTGAAACAGATTGAATAATATCTCAGAAGGTGGTCATAGGAGAAGACGAGCCCCCAGAACGTTTAGCTTTGAAGGCCAGTAGGGCTAACTTTGGGTAGAGCCATAAGGCTGTAAGAAATAGAGACTCCTTGGACACCCCTGGCAGTCAAATGGTTAAGACTCTGCACTTCCAATGCAGGGGATGCAGGTTTAATCCGGTTTAATCCCTGGTTGGGGACCTAAGATCCCACATGCCGCACAGTGTGGCCAAAAAAAAAAAAAAAAAAAAAAAAGAAATAGAGACTCCACTCTTAAAGGGTGCGCACAAAATCTCACATGCTCCAGGGCCCAGGGCAGAAGCAGTAATTTGAAAGGAGCCTGGGTCAGACCCAACTGCTGGTCTTGGAGAACCCCCTAGAGAGGTAGGAGGCAACTGGAGCTCACCCTGGGGACAGAGATGTTGGTGGGCAGTCACTTTTGGCCGCTTGTTCTACCACAAAGACAGTGGTGCTGGGAAGAGCCATTTTGGTATCTTTCCTCTAGCTTATTAGCATCGGGGCCTGGTCCTGCCCACTAGCCTATGTGCACCAGTACTGGGACACCTCAGACCAAGTAGCTAGTCAGGCAAGGACACAACCCCACCCACCAGCAGGCTGGCTGCCTCAGGACATCCTGAGCTCCCAGGCACCCCGGGACATAGCTCCATCCCCCAGAGGGGCCAGACAGAGACCTGACTACCAGCAGACAGACACCAATTCTGGGACACCTAGGGTCCCACGGCCAGAGGTGCCAACACCCAGCTCTTCATGCCAGCGGGACAGCACTGGCCCCAGGACCAGCCGCACTCAACAGTGGGCAAGCACCAGTCCCAGGACCTCCTAGGCCTTGGCCCTGCCCACCAGTGGGTCAACACCAACTACGGGACCCCAGGGTCCTGCCGCCAGAGGTCCTGGGACCCAGGTCTGCCCATCAGTGTGTCGCACTACTTCCAGGACACAGCCCACCAACCAGCTGGCGGGCACCTACCCTAGACCCCAATCCTGCCCAGCCAGCCACCCTGGGATCCAGCCCCACCAATCAGTGGGCCTACACCAGCTTCAGGATACCCCAGAACCTGTAGCCAGCCATGTCAGGAACCAGCCCCTCCCACCAGCAGGCCAATACAGGCTCTGGGACACCCATGGCTCTCTAGCCAGAGACCCAAGGACCTGGCTTTGCTCAGCTGGCTCTAGCTCTGTGACCCCCTGGGCCCTGGCCTCATCCACCAGCAGGTCAGCAGCTTCTGCAAAAGGCAGGGCTTGGCAACCAACAAGACCAGGGTCCAGCCACACATACCAGACCTTCCACTGAAGTCACCCACTACAAAAGGAAGGTTCATGCAGACCACACAGGGGCACCCCTAGAGCATATAGCTCTGGTGACCAGAGGGGCGTGCACTGCTGGGATGCATAGGACATCTCCTTCAAAAGGCCACTTCTCCTTTGATCAGAAAACATAGCCAACCCACAAAATACATAGAATTAAAAACAGTGAATTAGGCAAAATGAGGTGATAGAAGAATATGTTTGAGACAAAGAAACAAGATGAAACCCAAGAGCTAAGTGAAGTGGGGATAAGCAATCTACCTGATAAAGAGTTCAAGATAATGATCATAAAAATGCTCAAAGAACTTGGGAGAAGAATGGTTGAACAGAGTGAGAAAATAGAAAATTTTTAACAAAGAGAAAATATAAAGAAGAACCAAACAGAGGTGAAGAATACAATAACTGAAATGAAAAATACACTAGAAGGTATCAACAGTAGATTAGATGATACAGAGGAATGGATCAGCAAGCTGATAGACAGAGTAGTGAAAATCACCTAAGCTGAACAGAAAATAGATAAGAGAATAAAAAGAATTGAGGACAGTTTAAGAGACAATATCATGTGTACTATATTCATATTATAGGGATCCCAGAAGAAGGGGGAGGGGTCAGAGAACATATTTGAAGACATAATAGTTGAAAACTTCTCTAACCTGTGAAAGAAAACAGACATCCAGGTCCAGGAAGCACAGAGTCCCAGACAAGATAAACCCAAAGAGGACCACACCAAGACACATTGTAATTAAAATGGCAAAATTTAAAGATGAACAGAAAATGTTAAAAGCAGCAAGGGAAAAGCAGCAAGTTACATTCAAGGAAACACCCATGAGGTTATTAGATGACATTTCAGCAGAAACTTCGCAGAAGGGAGTGACATGATATATTTAAAATGAAGAAAGGGATGAAATTACAACCAAGAATATTCTACCTGACAAGGCTTTCATTGAGATTTGATGACGAGAGCAAAAGTTTTACTGGCAAACAAAAGCTAAGAGATCAGAATCACCAAACCAGCTTTATAAGAAATATTATACCCCAACTAGAAATATAAAAAGTATTAAAGGAAAAAATATTATCAGCAAAGGTATGCAGTAAATCTTATACAGTAAAGGTAGTAAATCAACCATGTATAAAGCTAGTAGGAAGGTTAAAAGACAACAGTAGTAAAGTCACTATATCCACAATAAGTCATTAGGGTATACACAAAACAAAAAGATATAATATATGACGTCAAAAACAGTAAACATAGGGGGAGGAGTAGAGTAAAAATGTAGGGTTGTTGAAATGCATTCAAGCTTAAAAGATCAGCAACATCATCATATCTCACTATATCTATCTACCTATCTATCTATCTACCTATCATGGTAACTACAAACCAAAAATCTGTAATAGGTATACAAACAAAAAGAGAAAGGAATCTAAACATAGCACTAAAGATATTCTTCAAATCACAAGGGAAAAGAGCAAAAGAAAAACAACGGAACAAAAAAGGACTATAAAAACAATTAACAAAATGGCAATAAGTACATACTTATCAATAATGACTTTAAATGTAAATGGACTAAATGCTGCAATCAAAACACATAGAGGGGTTGAATGGATACAAAAACAAGACCAGTATATATGCTGCCTATAAGAGACTCACTTCAGGTCTAATGACACACACAGACTGAAAGGGGAGGGGGTAAAAAATGGTATTCCATACAAATAGAAATCAAAAGAAAGCTGGGGTAGCAATACCTATATCAGAAAAAAATAGATGTTAAAACAAACACTGTAACAAGAGACAAAGAAGGACATTATGTAATGATAAAAGGATTAATTCAACAAGAAGATATAACAATTGTAAATATATATGCGCCCACATAAGAGCATCTAAATACGTAAAGCAAATATTAATAGACATAAAGGGAAAAATTGACAGTAACTCAATATTAGGGGACTTTAACACCCCACTTGCATCAAAGGAGAGGTCATCCAGACAGCAAATCAATAAGGAAACACTAGCTTTAAATGACACATTAGACCATATGGGATTTAACAGATATATAGAGAGAACATTCCATCCAAAAGCAGCAGAAAACACATTCTTTTCAAGTGCACATGGAACATTCTCCAGGATAGATCACATGCTAGGCCATAAATGTTAGGCTTCTCAGTAAAATGAAGAAGATTGAAATATCAAGCATCTTTTCCAGTCACAACATTATGAAACTAAAAATCAAGTCCAAGAAAAATAAACTCCAAAAAACCAAACATGTGAAGACTAACCAATATGCTACTAAACAATCAATGGGTCACTGAAATCAAAGAGGAAATTTAAAAACACCCAGAGACAAATGAAAATGAGAAAACACAATCTAAAATCTATGGGGTGCACCAAAAACAGTTCTAAGAGGGAAGTTTACAGAGAAACATGCCTACCTCAGGAAACAAGAAAAAGCTCAAACAACCCAAGCTCACACCTGAAGTACTAGAAAAAGAAGAAGAAACCAAATCCAAATTTAGTAGAAGAGATATCATAAACATCAGAGCAGAAATAAATGAAATACAGACTAAAAAACAAAAACAATAAAAAAGATCAATGAAACTAAGAGCTGGTTCTTTAAAAAGATAAACAAAATTGATAAACCTTTAGCCAGACTCAACAGGAAAACAGAGAGAGGATTCAAATATATAACATTAAAAATTAAGGGAGAAATTACAACCAACACCACAGAAACACAAAGGATCATAAGCTATTACTACAAACAACTATATGCCAATAAAATGGACAAACTAGAAGAAATGGAAAAGACTACTAAAAATGTAAAATCTCCCAAGACTGAACCAGGAAGAAATAGAAAATATAAATAGAACAATTATCAGTAATAAATTTGAATCAGTAATTTAAAAAATTCCCAACAAAGTCCAGCACCAGATGGTTTCACATGTGAATTCTACCGAACATTTAGAGAACAGTTAACATCTATTTTTTTCAAACTATACCAAATTATTGCAAAGGAAAAAATATCTCCAAACTTATTCTATGAGGTAAGTATCACTTTGATACCAAAACCTAAGACACCTCAAAAAAAGAAAATTATAGGCCAATATCACTGATGAACATAAATGCAAAAATCCTCAACAAAATATTATCAAGCTAAATTTAACAATACATTAAAAAGATCATATACCAAGGGCTTCCGGGAAGATGGCGGAAGAGTAAGACGCGGAGATCACCTTACTCCCCACAGATACACCAGAAATACATCTACACGTGGAACAACTCCTACAGAACACCTACTGAACGCTAGCATAAGACCTCAGACCTCCCAAAAGGCAAGAAACTCCCCACGTACCTGGGTAGGGCAAAAGAAAAAAGAATAAACAGAAACAAAAGAATAGGGATGGGACCTGCACCAGTGGGAGGGAGCTGTGAAGGAGGAAAGGTTTCCACACACTAGGCAGCCCCTTCGCGGGTGGAGACTGCGGGTGTCGGAGGGGGGAAGCTTCGGAGCCGCGGACGAGAGCACAGCAACAGGGCTGCGGAGGGCAAAGACGAGAGATTCGCGCACAGCGGTTCGGTGCCGACCGGCACTCACCAGACTGAGAGGCTTGTCTGCTCACCCGCCAGGGCGGGCGGGGCCTGGAGTTGAGGCTCGGGCTTCGGTCGGAGCGCAGGGAGAGGACTGGGGTTGGCGGCGTGAACACAGCCTGCAGGGGGTTAGTGCGCCACGGCTAGCCGGGAGGGAGTACGGGGGGAAAAGTCTGGAGCTGCGGAAGAAGCAAGAGATTTTTTCTTCCCTCTTTGTTTCCTGGTGCACGGGGAGAGGGATTAAGAGCGCCGCTTAAAGGAGCTCCAGAGACGGGCGCGAGCCACGGCTAAAAGCGCGGACCCCAGAGAGGGGCATAAGACGCTAAGGCTGTTGCTGCCGCCACCAAGAAGCCTGTGTGCCAGCACAAGTCACTATCCACACCCCCCTTCCGGGGAGCCTGTGCAGCCTGCCACTGTCAGGGTCCCGGGATCCAGGGACAACTTTCCCGGGAGAACGCACGGCATGCCTCAGGCTGGTGCAACATCACGTCGGCCTCTTGCTGCCACAGACCCGCCCCGCACTCTGTGCCCCTCCCTCCCCCCCGGCCTGAGTGAGCCAGAGCCCCCGCATCAGCGGCTCCTTTAACCTCTTCCTGTTTGAGCGAAGAACAGACGCCCTCCGGCGACCTACACGCAGAAGCGGGGCCAAATCCGGGAGCTGTGAGAACAAAGAAGAGAAAAGGAAATCTCTCCCAGCAGCCTGAGAAGCAACAGATTAAAGCTTCACAATCAACTTGATGTACCCTGCATCTGTGGAATACCTGAATAGACAACGAATCATCCCAAATTGAGATGGTGGACTTTTAGAGCAAGATTTATGATTTTTTTCCCCTTTTCCTCTTTTTGTGACTGTGTATGTGTATGCTTCTGTGTGAGATTTTGTCTGTATAGCTTTGCTTCCACCATTTGTCCTAGGGTTCTATCCGTCCGCTTTAAAAAAAAATTTTTTTTCTTAATAATTATTTTTTATTTTAATAACTTTATTTTACCTTACTTTATTTTACTTTATCTTCTTTCTTTCTTTTTTCCTTCCTTCCCTCCTTCCTTCCTTACTCCCTCCCTCCCCCACCCTCTCTCTTTCTTTCTTTCTACTTCTACTAATTCTTTCTTTCTACTTTTTCTCCCTTTTATTCTGAGCTGTGTGGATGAAAGGCTCTTGGTGCTGCAGCCAGGAGTCAGTGCTGCACCTCTGAGGTGGGAGAGCCAACTTCAGGACACAGGTCCACAAGAGACCTCCCAGCTCCACATAATATCAAACGGCGAAAATCTCCCAGAGATCTCCATCTCAACACTAGCAGCCAGCTTCACTCAATGACCAGCAAGCTACAGTGCTGGACACCCTTTGCCAAACAACTAGCAAAATAGGAACACAACCCCACCCATTAGCAGAGAGGCTGCCTAAAATCATAATAAGGCCACAGACACCCCAAAACACACCAACAGACGTGGACCTGCCCACCAGAAAGACAAGATCCAGCCTCAACCACCAGAACACAGGCACTAGTCCCCTCCACCAGGAAGCCTACACAACCCACTGAACCAACCTTAGCCACTGGGGAAAGACACCAAAAACAACGGGAACTACGAACCTGCAGCCTGCAAAAAGCAGACCCCAACCACAGTAAGATAAGCAAAATGAGAAGACAGAGAAACACACAGCAGTTGAAGGAGCAAGATAAAAACCCACCACACCTAACAAATGAAGAGGAAATAGGCAGTCTACCTGTAAAAGAATTCAGAATAATGATAGTAAAGACAATCCAAAATCTTGGAAATAGAATAGACAAAATGCAAAAAACATTTAACAAGGACCTAGAAGAACTAAAGATGAAACAAACAGTTGAACAACACAATAAATGAAATTAAAAATACTCTAGATGGGATCAATAACAGAATAACTGAGGCAGAAGAACGGATAAGTGACCTGGAAGATAAAATAGTGGAAATAACTACTGCAGAGCAGAATAAAGAAAAAAGAATGAAAAGAACTGAGAACAGTCTCAGAGACCTCTGGGACAACACGAAATGCACCAACACGTGAATTATAGGGGTTCCAGAAGAAGAAGAGAAAAAGAAAGGGACTGAGAAAATATTTAAAGAGATTATAGTTGAAAACTTCCCTAATATGGGAAAGGAAATAGTTAATCAAGTCCAGGAAGCACAGAGAGTCCCATACAGGATAAATCCAAGGAGAAATACGCCAAGACACATATTAATCAAACTGTCAAAAATTAAATACAAAGAAAACATATTAAAAGCAGCAAGGGAAAAACAACAAATAACACACAAGGGAATCCCCATAAGTTTAACAGCTGATCTTTCAGCAGAAACTCTGAAAACCAGAAGGGACTGGCAGGACATATTTAAAGTGATGAAGGAGAAAAACCTGCAACCAAGATTATTCTACCCAGCAAGGATCTCATTCAGATTTGATGGAGAAATTAAAATCTTTACAGACAAGAAAAAGCTGAGAGAGTGCAGCACCACCAAACCAGCTTTACAACAAATGCTAAAGAAACTTCTCTAGACAAGAAACACAAAAGAAGGAAAAGACCTACAATAACGAACCCAAAACAATTAAGAAAATGGGAATAGGAACATACATATCGATAATTACCTTAAATGTAAATGGACTAAATGCTCCCACCAAAAGACACAGATGGGCTGAATGGATACAAAAATAAGACCCATATATATGCTGTCTACAAGAGACCCACTTCAGACCTAGAGACACATATAGACTGAAAGTAAGGAGATGGAAAAAGATATTCCATGCAAATGGAAACCAAAAGAAAGCTGGAGTAGCAATTTTCATAACAGACAAAATAGACTTTAAAATAAAGACTATTACAAGAGACAAAGAAGGACACTACATAATGATCAAGGGATCGATCCAAGAAGATACAACAATTGTAAATATTTATGCACCCAACATAGGAGCAACACAATACATAAGGCAAATACTAACAGCCATAAAAGAAGAAATCGACAGTAACACATTCATAGTAGGGGACTTTAACACCCCACTTTCAGCAACGGACAAACCATCCAAAATGAAAATAAATAAACACAAGCTTTATATGATACATTAAACAAGATGTACTTAATTGATACTGATAGGACATTCCATCCAAACACAACAGAATACACATTCTTCTCAAGTGCTCATGGAACATTCTCCAGGATAGATCATACCTTGGATCACAAATCAAGCCTTGGTAAATTTAAGAAAACTGAAATTGTATCAAGTATCTTTTCTGACCACAACTCTATGAGACTAGATATCACTTACTAGATATCACTATGAGTAAAAAATACAAATACATGGTGGCTAAACAATGCACTACTTAATAATGAAGTGATCACTGAAGATATCAAAGAGGAAATTTAAAAATACGTAGAAACAAATGACAATGGAGACATGACGACCCAAAACCTATGCAATGCAGCAAAAGCAGTTCTAAGAGGGAAGTTTATAGCAATACAATCTTACCTTAAGAAACAAGAAATATCTCGAATAAACAACCTAACATTACACCTAAAGCAATTAGAGAAAGAAGAACAAAAAAAACCCAAAGTTAGCAGAAATCATAGAAATCAGATCAGAAATAAATGAAAAAGAAGTGAAGGATATGATAGCAAAGATCAATAAAACTAAAAGCTGGTTCTTTGAGAATATAAACAAAATTGATAAACCATTATCCAGATTCATCAATAAAAAAAGGAAGAAGACTCAAATCAATAGAATTAGAAGTGAAAAAGGAGAAGTAACAACTGACACTGCAGAAATACAAAAGATCATGAGATTACTACAAGCAACTCTATGCCAATAAAATAGACAACCTGGAAGAATTGGACACTTTCTTAGAAATGCACAACCTGCCAAGACTGAATCAGGAAGAAGTAGAAAATATGAACAGACCAATCACAAGCACTGAAATTGAAACTGTGATTAAAAATCTTCCAACAAACAAAAGCCCAGGACCAGATGGCTTCACAGGCGAATTCTATCAAACATTTAGAGAAGAGCTAACACCTATCCTTCTCAAACTCTTCCAAAATATAGCAGAGGGAGGAACACTCCCAAACTCATTCTACAAGGCCACCATCACCCTAATACCAAAACCACACAAGGATGTCACAAAGAAAGAAAACTACCGGCCAATATCACTGATGAACATAGATGCAAAAATCCTCAACAAAATACTAGCAAACAGAATCCAACAGCACATTAAAAGGATCATACACCATGATCAAGTGAGATTTATTCCAGGAATGCAAGGATTCTTCAATATACGCAAATCAATCAATGTGATACACCATATTAACAAATTGAAGGAGAAAAACCATATGATCATCTCAATAGATGCAGAGAAAGCTTTTGACAAAATTCAACACCCATTTATGATAAAAACCCTCCAGAAAGTAGGCATAGAGGGAACTTTCCTCAACATAATAAAGGCCATATATGACAAACCCACAGGCAACATCATCCTCAATGGTGAAAAACTTAAAGCATTTCCACTAAGATCAGGAACAAGACAAGGTTGCCCACTCTCACCACTGTTATTCAACATAGTTTTGGAAGTTTTAGCCACAGCAATCAGAGAAGAAAAGGAATTAAAAGGAATCCAAATCAGAAAAGAAGAAGTAAAGCTGTCACTGTATGCAGATGACATGATACTATACATAGAGAATCCTAAAGATGCTACCAGAAAACCACTAGAGCAATCAATGAATTTGGTAAATTTGCAGGATACAAAATTAATGCACAGAAATCTCTGGTATTCTTATACACTAATGATTAAAAATCTGAAAGTGAAATCAAGAAAACACTCCCATTTACCACTGCAACAAAAAGAATAAAATATCTAGGAATAAACCTACCTAAGGAGACAAAAGACCTGTATGTAGAAAATTATAAGACACTGATGAAAGAAATTAAAGGTGATACAAATAGATGGAGAGATATACCATGTTCTTGGATTGGAAGAATCAACATTGTGAAAATGACTCTACTACCCAAAGCCATCTACAGATTCAATGCAATCCCTATGAAACTACCACTGGCATTTTTCACAGAACTAGAACAAAAAATTTCACAATTTGTATGGAAACACAAAAGACCCTGAATAGCCAAAGCAATCTAGAGAACGAAAAACGGAGCTGGAGGAATCAGGCTCCCTGACTTCAGACTATACTACAAAGCTACAGTAGTCAAGACAGTATGGTACTGGCACAAAAACAGATAGATAGATCAATGGAACAGGATAGAAAGCCCAGAGATAAACCCATGCACATATGGTCACCTTATCTTTGATAAAGGAGGGAGGAATGTATAATAGAGAAAGGACAGTCTCTTCAATAAGTGGTGCTGGGAAAACTGGACAAGTACATGTAAAAGTATGAGATTAGATCACTCCCTAACACCATACACAAAAATAAGCTCATAGTGTATTAAAGACCTAAATGTAAGGCCAGAAACTATCAAACTCTTAGAGGAAAACATAGGCAGAACACTCTATGACATAAATCACAGCAAGATCCTTTTTGACCCACTTCCTAGAGAAACGGAAATAAAAACAAAAATAAACAAATGGGACCTAATGAAACTTCAAAGCTTTTGCACAGCAAAGGAAACCATAAACAAGACCAAAAGACAACCCTCAGAATGGGAGAAAATACTTGCAAATGAAGCAACTGACAAAGGATTAATCTCCAATATTTATAAGCAGCTCATGCAGCTCAATAACAAAAAACAAACAACCCAATCCAAAAATGGGCAGAAGACCTAAATAGACATTTCTCCAAAGAAGATATACAGACTGCCAACAAACACATGAAAGAATGCTCAACATCATTAATCATTAGAGAAATGCAAATCAAAACTACAATGAGATATCATCTCATACCAGTCAGAATGGCCATCATCAAAAAATCTAGAAATAATAAATGCTGGAGATGGTGTGGAGAAAAGGGAACACTCTTGCACTGCTGGTGGGAATGTGAATTGGTACGGCCACTATGGAGAACAGTATGGAGGTTCCTTAAAAACTACAAATAGAACTACCATATGACCCAGCAATCCCACTACTGGGCATATACCCTGAGAAAACCATAATTCAAAAAGACTCATATACCAAAATGTTCATTGCAGCTCTATTTACCGTAGCCCGGAGGTGGAAACAACCTAAGTGTCCATCATCGGATGAATGGATAAAGAAGATGTGGCTCATATATACAATAGAATATTACTCAGCCACAAAAAGAAATGAAATTGAGCTATTTGTGATGAGGTGGATAGACCTAGAGTCTGTCATACAGAGTGAAGTAAGTCAGAAAGAGAAAGACAAATACTATATGCTAACACATATATATGAAATTTAAGAAAAAAAAATGTCATGAAGAACCTAGGGGTAAGACAGGAATAAAGACACAGACCTACTAGAGAATGGACTTGAGGATATGGGGAGCGGGAAGGGTAAGCTGTGACAAAGCGAGAGAGAGGCATGGCCATATATACACTACCAAACGTAAGGTAGATAGCTAGTGGGAAGCAGCCTCATAGCACAGGGGGATCAACTCGGTGCTTTGTGACCACCTGGAGGGGTGGGATAGGGAGGGTGGGAGGGAGGGAGATGC
>NW_020837999.1:9548464-9591094 GCF_003676395.1 Aethalodelphis obliquidens | reverse complement strand
TAAGACACTGATGAAAGAAATTAAAGGTGATACAAATAGATGGAGAGATATACCATGTTCTTGGATTGGAAGAATCAACATTGTGAAAATGACTCTACTACCCAAAGCCATCTACAGATTCAATGCAATCCCTATGAAACTACCACTGGCATTTTTCACAGAACTAGAACAAAAAATTTCACAATTTGTATGGAAACACAAAAGACCCTGAATAGCCAAAGCAATCTAGAGAACGAAAAACGGAGCTGGAGGAATCAGGCTCCCTGACTTCAGACTATACTACAAAGCTACAGTAGTCAAGACAGTATGGTACTGGCACAAAAACAGATAGATAGATCAATGGAACAGGATAGAAAGCCCAGAGATAAACCCATGCACATATGGTCACCTTATCTTTGATAAAGGAGGGAGGAATGTATAATAGAGAAAGGACAGTCTCTTCAATAAGTGGTGCTGGGAAAACTGGACAAGTACATGTAAAAGTATGAGATTAGATCACTCCCTAACACCATACACAAAAATAAGCTCATAGTGTATTAAAGACCTAAATGTAAGGCCAGAAACTATCAAACTCTTAGAGGAAAACATAGGCAGAACACTCTATGACATAAATCACAGCAAGATCCTTTTTGACCCACTTCCTAGAGAAACGGAAATAAAAACAAAAATAAACAAATGGGACCTAATGAAACTTCAAAGCTTTTGCACAGCAAAGGAAACCATAAACAAGACCAAAAGACAACCCTCAGAATGGGAGAAAATACTTGCAAATGAAGCAACTGACAAAGGATTAATCTCCAATATTTATAAGCAGCTCATGCAGCTCAATAACAAAAAACAAACAACCCAATCCAAAAATGGGCAGAAGACCTAAATAGACATTTCTCCAAAGAAGATATACAGATTGCCAACAAACACATGAAAGGATGTTCAACATCACTAATCATTAGAGAAATGCAAATCAAAACTACAATGAGATATCACCTCACACCAATCAGAATGGGCATCATCAGAAAATCTACAAGCAATAAATGCTGGAGAGTGTGTGGAGAAAAGGTAACCCTCTTGCACCATTGATGGGAATGTAAGTTGATACAGCCACTATGGAGAACAGTATGGAGGTTTCTTTAAAAATTAAAAATAGAAGTACCATATGACCCAGCAATCCCACTACTGGGCATATACCCTGAGAAAACCATAATTCAAAAAGACTCATATACCAAAATGTTCATTGCAGCTCTATTTACCGTAGCCCGGAGGTGGAAACAACCTAAGTGTCCATCATCGGATGAATGGATAAAGAAGATGTGGCTCATATATACAATAGAATATTACTCAGCCACAAAAAGAAATGAAATTGAGCTATTTGTGATGAGGTGGATAGACCTAGAGTCTGTCATACAGAGTGAAGTAAGTCAGAAAGAGAAAGACAAATACTATATGCTAACACATATATATGAAATTTAAGAAAAAAAAATGTCATGAAGAACCTAGGGGTAAGACAGGAATAAAGACACAGACCTACTAGAGAATGGACTTGAGGATATGGGGAGCGGGAAGGGTAAGCTGTGACAAAGCGAGAGAGAGGCATGGCCATATATACACTACCAAACGTAAGGTAGATAGCTAGTGGGAAGCAGCCTCATAGCACAGGGGGATCAACTCGGTGCTTTGTGACCACCTGGAGGGGTGGGATAGGGAGGGTGGGAGGGAGGGAGATGCAAGAGGGAAGAGATATGGGAACATATGTATATGTATTACTGATTCACATTGTTATAAAGCAGAAACGAACACACCATTGTAAAGCAATTATACTCCAATAAAGATGTTAAAAAAAAAAGATCATATATCATGATCAAGTGGGATTTATCCCAGGGATACAAGAATGGTTCAATATCTGCAAATCAATCAATGTGGCTCACTACATTAACAAATTGAAGAGTAAAAATCATCTGATCATCTCAATAGATGCAGAAAAAGCTTCTGACAAAATTCAACATCCATTTATGATAAAAACTGTCAACAAAGTGGGCATAGAGAGAACACACCTCAACATAATAAAGGCCATAATGACAAGCCCATTGCTAAATTCTCAATGGTGAAAAGCTACAATCATTTCCTCTAAGATCATGAACAAAACAAGGGTGCCCACTCTCACCACTTTTATTCAACACAGTGTTGAAAGTCTTAGCCACAGCAATCAGAGAAAAGAAATAAAAGGAACCCAAATTCAAAAGGAAGAAGTAAAACTGCCACTATTTGCAGATGACATAATACTTTACATAGAATATCTTATAGATGCTACTAAAAAACTATTAAAAATAATAAATGAATTCAGTAAATTTGCAGGATACAAAATTAATATACGGAAATCTATTGCATTTATATGCACTAATAACAAGCTTCCAGAAAGAGAAATTATGAAAACAATCAAATTTACAATTGCATCAGAAAGAACGAAACACCTAGGAACAAATCTAATCAATATAAAAGACCCGAAATAGCCAAAGCAATCTTGGGAAAGAAGAGCAGGATTGGAGGTATCACATTCCCTGACTTCAGACTATACTACAAAGCTACAGTAATCAAAACAATATGGTACTGAAATGTACTGGAAGGGGCTTCCCTGTTGGCGCAGTGGTTGACAGTCCGCCTGCTGATGCAGGGGACACAGGTTCGTGCTCCGGTATGGGAGGATCCCACATGCGGCAGAGCGGCTAGGCCCGTGAGCCACGGTCGCTGAGCCTGCACATCCAGAGCCTGTGCTCTGCAACGGGAGAGGCCACAACAGTGAGAGGCCTGCGTACTGCAAAAATTAAACTAAACTAAACTAAAATAAAATGCACTGGAAAATGAATTTCTTTTAAAGCACAAAAGGTGGGCTTCCCTAGTGGCTCAGTGGTAGAAATCCACCTGCCAATGCAGTAGACATGGGTTCGAGCTCTAGTCCAGGAAGATCCCACATGTCATGGAGCAGCTAAGCCCGTGTGCTACTACTGAGCCTGTGCTCTAGAGCTTTTGAGCCATAACTACTGAAGCCTTTGTGCCTAGAGCCTGTGCTCCACAACAAGAGAAACCACCACAATGAGAAACCCGCTTGCAACGAGGACCCAACACAGCCAAAAATAAAATAAATAAAATTTAAAAATAAATAAATAAAGCACAAAAGGCAAAACAGTGTAAACTGAATGCAAAATTTCCATGCAAGAGTAAAATGTTAAATCACCTCTGCAGGAGTATAAGTTACCTATAGAGAATTCATCCATTATAAGTGGACAGTTCAGTAAGCTTTGACAAATATATACAGTCAAGTGATCAGATCACAATTAAGATACAGAGGAGTTACATCAACCCCAAAATTCACTTAAGACCCTTTGGAGTATGGGTTATCTTTGATCGAATCGTATTCCAAATTCTATTGAAGAAAAAGGCACAGACTTGCTGAAGGATTGGGTGTAAAGTATGGGGCAGGTGAAACAAGGATGCCTCCAAGCTTTTGCCCTGAGAAACTGGGTGCATTGAAAGGCCACTGTTTGATAGAGGTGTTGGGAGGCAGAGCAGTTTTGTGGGTAAAATCAATAGATTAGTTTTGAACATTAAGGAAGAGTTAATTTATGCAAGACAAAATTTAATAAGTGGATAAGCATTTAGTAGACAGGTCACAATAAAAAAGAAGATTCTTACTGAAATAAGAATGGGGTGCAAATTTACACCTGTTAAGTTATCAGTCATTGAAAGAGATGATGCTCTCCGGTACTGGTTGTTTTGGGAGAACTTGCACATGCAGCAACTGCAGGTGGCAATGCAGATAATAACTGTCATTTGAAGAAAAGTGGAGCAGAGATATGAAATGTCCATGCCTCTTTAATGCTCTCATTCCAGTTCTGGGACTTTATACTTTTTTTTTTAAACATCTTTATTGGAGTATAATTGATTTACAATGGAGTGTTAGCTTCTGCTTTACAACAAAGTGCATCTGTTATACATATACATATGTCACCATATCTCTTCCCTCTTGCATCTCCCTCCCTCCCACCCTACCTATCCCACCCCTCCAGGAGGTCACAAAGCACCGAGATGATCCCCCCGTGCTATGCAGCTGCTTCCCACTAGCTATCTATTTTACGTTTGGCAGTGTATATATGTCCATGCCACTCTCTCACTTTGTCCCAGCTTACCCTTCCCGCTCCCCATATCCTCAAGTCCATTCTCTAGTAGGTCTGCATCTTTATTCCTGTCTTGACCTTAGGTTCTTCATGAGAACTTTGTTTTTTTTTTTTTTTTTTTAGATTCCATATATATGTGTTAGCATGTGGTATTTGTTTTTCTCTTTCTGACTTACTTCACTCTGTAAAACAGACTCTAGGTCCATCCACCTCACTACAAATAACTCAGTTTTGTTTCTTTTTATGGCTGAGTAATATTCCATTGCATATATGTGCCACATCTTCTTTAGCCATTCATCTGTTGATGGACACTTAGGTTGCTTCCATGTCCTGGCTATTGTAAATAGAGCTGCAATGAACATTTTGGTACATGACACTTTTTGAATTATGCTTTTCTCAGGGTATATGCCCAGTAGTGGGATTGCTGGGTCGTATGGTAGTTCTATTTTTAGTTTTTAAGGAACCTCCATACTGTTCTCCATAGTGGCTGTATCATATTACATTCCCACCAACAGTGCAAGAGTGTTCCCTTTTCTCCACACCCTCTCCAGCATTTATTGTTTCTAGATTTTTTGATGATGGGCATTCTAACTGGTGTGAGATGATATCTCATTGTAGTTTTGATTTACATTTCTATAATGATTAATGATGTTGAGCATTCTTTCATGTGTTTGTTGCCAATCTGTATATCTTCTTTGTAGAAATGTCTATATAGGCCTTCTGCCCATCTTTGGATTGGGTTGCTTGTTTTTTTGATATTGAGCTGCATGAGCTGCTTGTAAATTTTGGAGGTTAATCCTTTGTCAGTTGCTTCATTTGCAAGTATTTTCTCCCATTCTGAGGGTTGTCTTTTGGTCTTGTTTATGGTTTCCTTTGCTGTGCAAAAGCTTTGAAGTTTCATTAGGTCCCATTTGTTTATTTTTGTTTTTATTTCCATTTCTCTAGGAGGTGGGTCAAAAAGGATCTTGCTGTGATTTATGTCATAGAGTGTTCTGCCTATGTTTTCCTCTACGAGTTTGATAGTGTCTGGCCTTACATTTAGGTCTTTAATACATTTTGAGCTTATTTTTGTGTATGGTGTTAGGGAGTGTTGTAGTTTCATTCTTTTATATGTAGCTGTCCAGTTTTCCCAGCACCAGTTATTGAAGAGGCTATCTTTTCTCCACTGTATATTATTGCCTCCTTTATTAAAGATAAGGTGACCATATGTGCGTGGGTTTATCTCTGGGCTTTCTATCCTGTTCCATTGATCTATCTTTCTGTTTTTGTGCCAGTACCATACTGTCTTGACTACTGTAGCTTTGTAGTATTGTCTGTAGTCAGGGAGCCTAATTCCTCCAGCTCTGTTTTCCTTTCTCAAGATTGCTTTGGCTATTCGGGGTCTTTCGTGTTTCCAAACAAATTGTGAAATTTTTTGTTCTAGTTCTGTGAAAAATGCCAGTGGTAGTTTCATAGGGATTGCATTGAATCTGTAGATGGCTTTGGGTAGTAGAGTCATTTTCACAATGTTGATTCTTCCAATCCAAGAACATGGTATGACTCTCCATCTATTTGTATCACCTTTAATTTCTTTCATCAGTGTCTTATAATTTTCTACATACAGGTCTTTTGTCTCCTTAGGTACGTTTATTCCTAGATATTTTGTTCTTTTTGTTGCAATTGTAAATGGGAGTGTTTTCTTAATTCACTTTCAGATTTTTCATCATTAGTGTACAGGGATGCAAGAGGTTTCTGTGCATTAATTTTGTATCCTGCTACTTTACCAAATTCATTGATTGCTCTAGTAGTTTTCTGGTGGCATCCTTAGGATTCTCTGTGTATAGTATCATGTCATCTGCAAACAGTGACAGCTTTACTTCTTCTTTTACGATTTGGATTCCTTATATTTCCTTTTCCTCTCTGACTGCTGTGGAAAAAACTTCTAAAACTATGTTTAATAATAGTGGTGAGAGTGCGCAACCTTGTCTTGTTCCTGATCTTAGTGGAAATGCTTTAAGTTTTACCATTGAGGACAATGCTGGCTGTGGGTTTTCATATATGGCCTTTATTATGATGAGGAAAGTTCCCTCTATGCCTACTTTCTGGAGGGTTTTTATCATAAATGGATGTTGAATTTTGTCCAACACTTTCTCTGCATCTATTGAGATGATTGTATGTTTTTCTCATTCAATTTGTTAATACAGTTTATCACGTTGATTGATTTGCGTATATTGAAGAATTCTTGCATTCCTGGGATAAACCCCACTTGATCATGGTGTATGATCCTTATAATGTGCTGTTGGATTCTGTTTGCTAGTATTTTGTTGAGGAATTTTGCATCTATGTGCATCAGTGATATTGGCCGGTAGTTTTCTTTCTTTGTGACATCCTTGTGTGGTTTTGGTATTAGGGTGATGGTGGCCTCGTAGAATGAGTTTGGGAGTGTTTCTCCCTCTGCTATATTTTGGAAGAGTTTGAGAAGGATAGGTGTTAGCTCTTCTCTAAATGTTTGATAGAATTTACCTGTGAAGCCATCTGGTCCTGGACTTTTGTCACAAGTTTTTAAATCACAGTTTCAATTTCAGTGCTTGTGTTTGGTCTGTTCATACTTTCTATTTCTTCCTGGTTCAGTCTCGGAAGTTGTGCATTTCTAAGAAAGTGTCCAATTCTTCCAGGTTGTCCATTTTATTGGCATATAGTTGCCTGTAGTAATCTCTTATGATCCTTTGTATTTCTTCAGTGTCAGTTGTTACTTCTTTTTCATTTCTAATTCTATTGATTTGAGTCTTTTCCCTTTTTATTCTTTATGAGTCTGGCTAATGGTTTATCAATTTTGTTTATCTTCTCAAAGAACCAGCTTTTAGTTTTATTGATCTTTGCTATCGTTTCCTTCATTTCTTTTTATTTCTGATCTGATGTTTATGATTTGTTTCCTTCTGCTAACTTTGGGTTTTTTTGTTCTTCTTTCTCTATATGCTTTAGGTGTAAGGTTAGGTTGTTTATTTGAGATGTTTCTTGTTTCTTAAGGTAGGACTGTATGCTATAAACTTCCCTCTTAGAACTGCTTTTGCTGCATCCCATAGGTTTTGGGTCATCGTGTTTTCACTGCCATTTGTTTCTAGGTATTTTTTGATTTCCTCTTTGATTTCTTCAGTGATGTCTTAGTTATTAAGTAGTGTGTTGTTTAGCTTCCATGTTTTTGTATTTTTTACAGATTTTTTCCTGTAATTGATATGTATTCTCATAGCATTGTGGTCGGAAAAGATACTTGATACAATTTCAATTTTCTTAAATTTACCAAGGCTTGATTTGTGACCCAAGATATGATCTATCCTGGAGAATGTTCCATGAGCACTTGAGAAGAATGTGTATTCTGTTGTTTTTGGATGGAATGTCCTATAAATATCAATTAAGTCCATCTTGTTTAATGTATCATTTAAAGCTTGTGTTTCCTTAATTATTTTCATTTTGGATGATCTGTCCATTGCTGAAAGTAGGGTGTTAATGTCCCCTACTATGAATGTGTTACTGTCGATTTCCCCTTTTATGCCTGTATTTGCCTTATGTATTGAGGTGCTCCTATGTTGGGTGCATAAATATTTAACATTGTTATATCTTCTTTTTGGATTGATTCCTTGATCATTATGTAGTGTCCTTCTTTGTCTCTTGCAATAGTCTTTGTTTTAAAGTCTGTTTTGTCTGATATGAGAATTGCTACTCCAGCTTTCTTTTGATTTCTATTTGCATGGAATATCTTTTTCCATCCCCTCACTTTCGGTCTGTATGTGTCCCTAGGTCTGAAGTGGGTCTCTTGTAGACAGCATATATACGGGTCTTGTTTTTGTATCTATTCAGCCAGTCTATGTCGTTTGGTTGGAGCATTTAATCCATTTACACTTAAGGTAATTATCAATATGTATGTTTCTATTACCATTTTCTTAATTGTTTTGGGTTTGTTTTTGTAGGTCTTTTCCTTCTCTTGTGTTTCCTGCCTAGAGAAGTGCCTTTAGCATTTGTTGTAAAGCTGGTTTGGTGGTGCTGAATTCTCTTAGCCTTTGCTTGTCTCTAAAGATTTTAAATTCTCTGTCAAATCTGAATGAGATGCTTGCTGTGTAGAGTAATCTTGGTTGTAGGTTTTTCTCCTTCATCACTTTAAATATGTCCTGCCACTCCCTTCTGCCTTGCAGAGTTTCTGCTGAAAGATCAGCTGTTAACCTTATGGGGATTCCTTCGTGTGTTATTCATTGTTTTTCCCTTGCTGCTTTTAATATTTTTTCTTTGTATTTAATTTTTGATAGTTTGATTAATATGTGTCTTGGCGTATTTCTCCTTGGATTTATCCTGCATTGGACTCTCTGTGCTTCCTGGACGTGATTAACTATTTCCTTTCCCATATTAAGGAAATTTTCAACTATAATCTGTTCAAATATTTTCTCAGTCCCTTTCTTTTTCTCTTCTTTTTCTGGGATCCCTATATTCGAATTTTCACGTGTTTCATGTTGTCCCAGAGGTCTCTGAGGCTGTCCTCAATTCTTTTCATTCATTTTTCTTCTCTGCAGTAGTTATTTCCACTCTTTTATCTTCCAGGTCACATATCCAGTCTTCTGCCTCAGTTATTCTGCTATTCATCCCTTCTAGGGAATTTTTAATTTCATTTATTGTGTTGTTCATTACTGTTTGTTTCATCTTTGGTTCTTCAAGGTCCTTGTTAAACGTTTCTTGTATTTTCTTCATTCTATTTCCAAGATTTTGGATCATCTTTACTATCATTATTCTGAATTCCTTTTCAGGTAGACTGCCTATTTCCTCCTCATTTGTTAGGTCTGGTGGGTTTTTGCCTTACTCCTTCAACTGCTGTGTGTTTCTCTGTCTTCTCATTTTGCTAAACTTACTGTGTTTGGGGTCTCCTTTTCACAGACTGCAGGTTCGTAGTTCCCGTTGTTTTTGGTGTCTTTCCCCAGTGGCTAAGGTTGGTTCAGTGGGTTGTGTAGGCTTCCTGGTGGAGGGGACTAGTGTCTGTGTTCTGGTGGATGAGGCTGGATCTTGTCTTTCTGGTGGGCAGGTCCACGTCTGTTGGTGTGTTTTGGGGTGTCTGTGTCCTTATTATGATTTTAGGCAACCTCTTTGCTAATGGATGGGGTTGTGTTCCTGTCTTACTAGTTATTTGCATAGAGTGTCCAGCACTGTAGCTTGCTCGTCGTTGAGTGAAGCTGGGTGTTGGGCTTGAGATGGAGATCTGTGAGAGATTTTCACCATTTGATATTACGTGGAGCTGGGAGGCCTCTTGTGGACCAGTGTCCTGAACTTGGCTCTCCCACCTCAGAGGCACAGCCCTGACGCCTGGCTGGAGCACCGAGAGTCTGTCATCAAATGGCTCAGAATAAAAGGGAGAAAAGAAAGAAAGAAAGAAAGATGAAATAAAATAAAATACAGTAAAATAAAGTTATTAAAATAAAAAATAATTATTAAGAAAAAAAATTTTAAGTAAAAAAAAAAAAAAAGGACAGAACCCTAGGACAAGTGGTAAAAGCAAAGCTATACATACAAAAATCACACACAGAAGCATACACATACACACTCACAAAAAGAGAAAAAGGGAAAAAAATATATGTATATATCGTTGCTCCCAATGTCCACCTCCTCAATGTGGGATGATTCCTTGTCTATTCAGGTACTCCACAGATGCAGGGTACATCAAGTTGATTTTGGAGATTTAATCCTCTGCTCCTGAGGCTGCTGGGAGAAATTTCCCTTTGTCTTCTTTGTTCGCACAGCTCCCAGGGTTCAGCTTTGGATTTGGCCCCGTCTCTGCATGTAGGTCTCCTGAAGGCATCTGTTGTTCACTCAGACAGGACGGGGTTAAAGGAGGCGCTGATTAGGGGGCTGTGGCTCACTCAGGCCGGGGGGAGGGAGGGGCACGGAGTGCGGGGTGAGCCTGCGGCAGCAGAGGCCAGCATGACATTGCACCAGCCTGAGGCGCACCGTGCTTTCTTCCGGCGAAGTTTTCCCTGGATCATGGGACCCTGGCAGTGGCGGGCTGCAGAGGCTCCCAGGAGGGGAGGTGGGGACAGTGACCTGTGCTCACACACAGGCTTCTTGGTGGCAGCAGCAGCAGCCTTAGCGTCTCATGGCCGTCTCTGGGGTCCGCGCTTTTAGCCACGGCTCGCGCCCGTCTCTGGAGCTCCTTTAAGCGGCGCACCAGGAAACAAAGAGGCGAGAAAAAGTCTCTTGCCTCTTCGGCAGCTCCAGAGTTTTCCCCGGACTCCCTCCCGGCTAGCCGTGGTGCACTAGCCCCCTTCAGGCTGTGTTCACGCTGCCAACCCCAGTCCTCTCCCTGTGATCCGACCAAAGCCCGAGCCTCAGCTCCCAGCCCCGCCCATCCCGGCGGGTGAGCAGACAAGCCTCTCGGGCTGGTGAGTGCCGGTCGGCCCTGATCCTCTGTGCAGGAATCTCTCCACTTTGCCCTCCGCACCCCTGTTGCTGCGCTCTCCTGCGCGGCTCCGAAGCTTCCCCCCTCCACCACCCACAGTCTCCGCCCGCGAAGGGGCTTCCTAGTGTGTGGAAACCTTTCCTCCTTCACAGCTCCCTCCCACTGGTGTGGGTCCTGTCCTTGTTCTTTGTCTCTGTTTTTTCTTTTTTCTTTTGCCCCACCCAGGTACGTGGGGAGTTTCTTGCCTTTTGGGAGGTCTGAGGTCTTCTGCCAGCGTTCAGTAGGTGTTCTGTAGGAGTTGTTCCACATGTAGATGTATTTCTGATGTATTTGTGGGGAGGAAGGTGATCTCCGCGTCTTACTCTCCCGCCATCTTGAAGCTCTTTGGGACTTTTCTTCTTAAGGAATTATAGTTAAAAATTAAACCAAATAATCATAAAGAAAAAGTTTTATTTGCACCAAATACTGACTGCAACTTTTTTATAGTAATAAAATATAGGTACAACTTAAATGTCTAGGAAAGGAGAGTATATAAGATGCATTTAAGTAGAATGCAGTAAACGTAGCTAACATCTATTGATTGTTTACTATGTGCTTGCCACTGTTCTAAGGATTAATTTACATTACTCATTTTATCTTCATAATAGCCTTATGGCATAGATTCTATACTATTCCCATTACACTATAAGTTATATTTTAAGTAACTTCTATCACAGGCCAATAAGTAGCAAAGATAAGATTTTATACCACTTTTTATCCACTTTTGTTTTTTTGGTAACTCCAAAGCCCAGGTTCTTGACCATAATTAAAACCATTCAATGGCATGCAAATGTTGAAAGTGATTATAATGGGTAGGGAGTAGAAGTAATGAAGGTAATAGTATTATGTTAAAAGGGAAATAAAATACAAAAAAATATTTCTATAATATAGGTATAGCTATGTGAAACATATGGGGAAAGACCAGAAGAAAATACAAAAATAGGTTTTCATATGAGACCATTGGATTTCTCAGTTGGAAGTTTACTACTGATTTTGCCAGATCCATTTCCTTTGAGAGGTAAAGGCAAAACCCAGGTTGAATAAGGGTGAAGAGTGAATGGAATTAAAAAGGGAGAGTAGAAGGAAATGAAAACCATGAGGGTAGACTGATCTGTCAGCTGTTGGTGGTGTACAGAAGAAAACTGCATATGTTCTTATATGAAAAGAGGTAGAATTAGGGGATCTGAAACAAGCCAAGGGGAAGAAATCAGAGGAGAAAAGGGTAGGAAAGGTAGATATAGAAAGGAGATGAGAGGAAAGGGAAGAAGAATAGGATGGGAAGGGAGGCAGAATGCTGAAGAGCTAAAGAAAGAATTAGGAATATAGTGCCTTGTACATAATATTTACTCAAAACTGTGTGTTAAATTAAGAGTTAAAGCCATTGGTTGAACAGTTAGGTTACCAGGGCTTGCTTATTATTTCCAAGAGCTCAGTTTTTTGTGTTGTGTTTTGTTTTGTTTGCTGTGTGTAAAATAAAAATAGCTTTCTTTTATTTTTCTGAAGATATATAAACACACATATATGCATAAATATACTAATGTATATTCTGAAAGCACAATAAACAATTAAGAAGAAAATAATCTATAATTCTATCTAAACAAAACTATGGTTAGCACTTTAGTATTGTAACCATTTTGGTTATTTCTATTCATATATGTACACATGTATAAATTCGTATTTCTTTCTGCAAAGGTATCAACGTTTGTAACCTTCTTTCATCACTCAAAACCATGCCATGAACATTCTCCATGTTAACAAATATATTCCCCTTTAGTTGTTTTATAGTATTATGTTGTATGGATGGATATAACTTATTTAATCAATCCTCTATTGACGGACACTGGGTTATTTTGAATTTTTAGTTACTATAAACAACATTGTGTTGAATATCCTTGTACATATATCCCTGTACAAATGTCCATTTGTTTCTTTAAGATAAACTCTGAGGTAGAATTTCAAGGTCAAAGAGTTTGCACTTGGTTAAAGTTTCTTTTAACACAAATTACACAAGTGACTTCCAGGAAGTTTGTGGAATATCTCCTTCCAATCAACAGAGTGTAAGAATGCCTATATCCCCCATAATTTGCCACTTGGGGTATGAGCCTTCTTTCTAACTTTTCAGAAGGACATTGTTGAAATGCACACTCAAAATCTCCCCTTTCTCATTACATATTGCCTCATGAATATACAATTTGTCATAAGATGTATCTGGAAACTCTTCTGGAGGATATTCCTAGCAGTAAGAAATAAAACTCGATTTGGTTTTAGGGTTCTTCCAGAGAACAGAGAAAACCAACAAGGCAATATTTTATATGTTTTATACCCTGAAAACTAGTACCCTCTGATTGGAAAATAGAGCAATTAAACTTATGGAGATGCTTAACAAACATGTAAAAATAAATCTTTTTTTTCCCCCTTCCCATACATTTAATGTACATAAAATATCTTTATCCAACATGGTGAGGAAATTGCTCTGACATTTAAAAAATTTTTCTTTAGTTAATGCTACCGTTTTAACTCTGCAATTTATTTAAGTGCTGTACTTAGTTGGGAATAGGTTTTATATAACATGATGCAATCTAGGGAGCCGCGGATTTTCCCTCATGTGAGTCTAAAATTATATGCAAGTTTTTTCTCCTTCCTTTTTTTAAAGAACAAATATAAAAGCATTGTCTCTCAACCCTTTGAAAATAAGCCTGGGAATCACACACAAAAAAGTTTCATTCTTTGAACTCTGATTTGAGTTTGGACAAACATTTATGTATTAATTTAATTTCAGACAAACTACAGAATTCTGTCAATTCATTATAGGTCTAATTTGCAATAAGGGATATCAGTAATATTTCTACCAGTATTTTAGTAGAAATGTAAAACGTATACATGCAACACTTATTCACCTCCCTTTAAAAATAAAATATTTTTGGCCTGCATGTAAAGTGGTCAGATGCCTAATTAGGAATCCTGAAATTCAGCTGTACTGAGTTAATAAGTATCTGTGGGAAGTATTAACCAGAATTTCCCATTACTCAACATTGAGAAAAACTCTTGTAAGTTCAGAAAATGAGCTATTAAAACTGCAAAATTTAAAATGGGGGAATTTTACGATATGTGAATTATATCTCAATAAAGCTGTTCTTTTATTTCATTTTTATTTTTTATTCTTTTGGCCATGCTGCACAGCGTGAGGGATCCTAGTTCCCTGACCAGGGATTGAACCTGGGCCCCCTGCAAATGGAAGCACGGAGTCTTAACCATGGACCACGAGGGAAGTCCCAAAGCTGTTATTTTAAAAAGAAAAAAAAATGATTTGGTAAATTTCTAAATAAGATCATTATATTTACAGGTCCTTGCTAACCTATACCATGATTAGAAATGTATCTCCCTTATTTCTTGCTGTTTCCCCTCAACCCCCCCACTCCTCATTCCTATTTTTTTTTTTTTTTTGGATCGAAGGAAAGGCTATAGATTGTTGGAATTTATGGGGTTTTGTTTGTTTCTGGAAGATAGAAAAAGATTAGCATATGTATATATGTAATTTCCCTACTTTAAAGGCTTTGTGGTATATTAGTGAATCAAAATGCATGAAATTTCAGTAGTCCTAATCAGTCATTTGGCCACTCTTCCCACAGCTGAAAACAGATTTTTTTTTTATCTGAAGAGAAGGCAACAAAGATTACAAATATATATTTTTAATTTCTACTAAAATGCTGGATGAAATGGAACTGATATACCTTATGAGAAAAAATGCACACTCTCATGATGTTTAGTAAATTACTTGCATTCTGGAGCCTAGTCAGGTCTGAAGTTAAATTAATAAATCCGTATTTGCATAAATGTCTGTGTTTACTTCAAGCAATAGAGAGGTAAATGCATTTGTATTTTGTTAAGAAAGGCTAGTAAACTCCTACAGGAAACAAAAGTAACATAAAGATAGTGGTTAGTACTTAGTTGAAATTGTTAGCATGAAAATTAACTAACATAGTGCACGCAAAGGGCATAAACACTTACTTGACGTGTGTCAAGTACGTGAGTACTCAGTGTCAGCTGCTATTATAAGTGGGGTCACACTACCTGCCATGACCTGGCCACTTAAATCCCCCAGGTCTCAGTCTCCTCACTGATAAAATGAGGATACTAATAGTACCTACTCTATAGGGATTCTTAAGAGGATCAAATAAATGTTTAGAACAGCATCTAGCACACAGTAAATTCCCACTAAATGTTAGTTTTTATTTTTGACTATTAGTACCCAACATAAGAGCATCTTGCCTGAATTATTACTAGTTGGATTTATATATATATATATTATTTTCCTAATTAGATTTCAAATATCTTAGACAATAAAGATAGGGTCTCATTTTTCTTTTGTAGCTCTGTCCTTTTCTAGCTTTGTATAATAAGCACAAAACTCAAAGTCTGTAAATGCCACTGTTTCAATACATAAGTGATTTAGTGAATTAATGTGTAAATTCAAGTGGTATGAGTCATGGTTAAATTGGCACTAACAGGAATGAAGAGAAGACAGAGGAATTCCTCCTCGGTTCATCCAGCGGAATCAAAAGGGGGAACGTTAGATATTTCTTATCATTTACTAATCCTATATAATTAAAATGACTCATCAGCCATATATGGCTTCTCAAAAACAAAGTGGTTCTGAAAAGAGGGATATCTGTGCTCCTCACATCTGTCCTATTCTTTAACAACAGGTGTAATTAAAAAACAAAACAAAAACAGCAATGACAAAACCAACGTTGGTGGTTGCTTAGCCCCTGTGCTGGTCCTAAGGCCATTTATAAATCAACAATGCCACCTGTTGGATAGAAGAAGCAAGCCCGATACAATTTTTTGTTGTTCACTAGACAAGTGTGTATTTCTGCCTCCTCTAGGCAATGCACCATGTTGGACTGCAGTATGAGAAAGAAAGAAAAATAAAAACCAATCCCAACTTTCAATAAGCCTCCTGTTTAGTAAAGCAAATGAAAGGTTGTTTCCACTCGTAGCTAACAGATGGGTTTCTATTTTAAAACCTGATCTGATTATTCTCTATCTTGGCATTTGCTCTATTGCTCCTTCACGTTCCTTCATTCTCCTTTTATGGGACTGCTGAAAGAAAAAAATAGCAATCTCTAATATCTGTCACTTAATTAAGAGGAGACATTATTTTTAATAAACCAGATTAATTGCTTTAAAAAGTTAACAAAGGTGGTTCCATTTGTGGGGGGCTTCAGCAGCTATACACTGTCCTGTCCTTGTCATTTCTACATAGTCATAATCTCTGAAATGTCAAGAAAGAAAAATCAGAGTTTGATATTCTGATAGTGAGATGACATGTGGACCTTATTCCCTGACCTGGAAACTCAAAACAATTTCTTTCTAAAAACAGTTTCAGAACGTCCTCAGAGTTGGAAACCTATCACTACTGCTCAAGATGGCACCTTGTCACTCACTAATGCATTAATCTAACAATGAAACACTCAATGCTATTGCTTTTCCATTGCTAGCAAGCACATGAAGTTAACTTTTGGTTTGGCTTCAGCAGTAGAGAAAATCTGCTGCCATTGCCACACTTATTGAAAAGCCTAGTGGGCATGGCAGGTGGGAAATAAGAGGCATATTATCAAAGAACAGAAGGAGTCTAAAGGAAACAGGCATCTCTGTTTTTTTTTTATCTTCAGGCAGGATAATTACCCTAGGACCTATTTGGATTGATTTCCCGGCTGCAAAGACCAACCTAGTGGGGTAAAGGAAAAGACAGGTGGCACTGAGAACAGCACATGCCACTTGTGTGTCTGTACAAAAATGATAACAATATAAGGTAATGTGCAATGTCGTATGAGTGGCATAAGTGATTTGGGAGTTTATAGGTCATAAATATTCCAATTAAGATAAACAGGGAAGACCTATGCAAATGGAATGGTGAAAGCAAGGAAACTCTGAGATCCAATCAGAAACAGCAAGCCAGATTATGGGAGTCATTAGGACGGTTCAATTATTTTTCCACTTCCCAGTCTTTCAGGAACACGGTACAACTGCATTTTCCTGCCTCAATGAAATGAGGCATGGCCATGTGACTTACACCAGTGACATATGAGGGAAAACAGTGTGTGTTATTTCTGGGCAGAAGCTTTCAAATCCAGTACAGCATTTTTCATGAATCCTTTCCTACCTCAGCAATTATAGATCCAAATGTTGAGATGAAGCTTCTCTCAGTCTGGTCTCTGGATATCGAAGAGGATCAGTCGCCTGCTAATCCACACTGGATATATACTTTTATGGTGTTAAATTGTTAAAATTTTGAGGTTTATTTGTCACTGACCCATCACCTAGCCCTACTGGACTAATACACAGGGTTCCCATGGAATATATATAATAATTAGCTAAGAAAAGAAAAAGTCTTAAAGAGCCTAAAATTAGAAAGCATTAGTTTGGAGGGAACTAAAGGACAAGAATTTATTTAGTACCCTGTAGACAGAAGATAGATAGATAGATAGATAACTCTATATATACACACAATCTGTATATATATATATATATATATATATATATATACACACACAGAGATTTATATAGAGAGAGGATATATAGACATATACTGGTTTAGATATGTATTTCCAAATCTTAGCCTTCCTCCCACTGAGTACCATATTGTTTCCCTATTTCCCTCACCCTTAAAATAGCAGCAGCAACAACAAAAACAACACTACCACGGGGGTATCTCTCTTTTCTGTTATAAAATATTCTTCTTCACTGCCCAGACTGAAATTATAGCATCAACTGGATCCCCTGCTTCTACTTTTGTCCATAGAGTCTCTTTATACAATAGCAGAGCAAGTTTATGAAAACATGAGTCAACTATGTCGCTCCTCTACATAATGCCCTTTGATAGCTCACCATGCACTCAGAGAAAAGGCAGTCCTTGCTGGAGCTTGTAAGGTCCTGTATGCTCTTGTCCTCAACTACTTGTGATTTCCTTTTCTTTCCTCTTACCCTGTGCATAGCTTTTCCTCAACACTATCAAGCACACTCTTGCCTAAGGGCATCTGTAGTTACCATTACCTCTATGAAAGCTGTTCTTCCCTTAGACGTCTACATGGCACACTTCCTGCCTTTCCTTCTAGTGTCTGCTCTGGGAGACCTTCTCTGATAGCTTTTCACGCTTGAGTGACTCTACCTATCAGACTTACCGTGCTTTATTTTTCTCTATAGTATTTAAGGCCATGTGATACACTATGTATTTGCTGTGTCTTTGTTAATAATCTGGTTCTCTTAACAACATAAGTTCCCTGGAGGCAGCTCTTGTGTTTGTTTTGTTCTCTATGGAATTCTATCACACAGAGGAGTTCCTGGCATGTAGCAGTTGTTCAATAATAATTAGTTTCCCAGTGCTGAATATCTCTGCTCTGCAGTGTGGCTTCTACTTTCCCTCTGAGTCCTTGAATTTGCCATTCAACATCCAGTATGCTATCGGGGGTCAGGCTCACGATCACAGCATGCCAGCATGATAGCACCAGAAGGGAATGTGAGAGAGCTTACTGCTGAGGTTCCCAAATGCAGTCCATGGCGAATGTGTACTTGTGCATGGAGGAAAGAGACAAAGAAGGGCAAATTTTGAGAGTTTTTAACATAAAGCTAATTTTTAAAATGTGAGATTGTGTCCTTACACTTTTGGTGCTAATGTGTCCTTTCATTTGTGAAATGATGATGGAGTTTGATGACAGCTTTTGGTTTGCAGTTTGTTGGTTTCCTTTTTCCTTTTCATTGTCCTTGTTTGGCAAGGTTAAAAAATTGAGCATCCTCAATAATTTTCAATTTTAAAATATTCTAAAATGAGTTCTTTTATAAGGTAAGAAACTGAAGCCAAGAGGGACACCATGACTCCTGCAGTTTCACAGATCTGTGTGTTCACAGAACTAGAACTAAAACTCATGTATCCTCACTTCTAGCCAGTTCTGTTTTCTCTACACAAAAACTCCTTCCTCTGAGAAGCTGTCGAGAAAATTCCTTTCCCAACGTGGAGTGTTCTTCATCCCCTGATACTTGCTCTTTTGATTATTAAGCACTCTGGGGCTGTAGGAGAAAATCAAGGCTCCTCTTTCTCATTTTTCTTTTCTTATTCCTCTCTAGAAAAAAAAGTAGTTTAGGATCAAGACTGAATACTTTCATTTCTTGCGATGCCCCCAAGGATGAGGACTACTGCAATAAATCAGAGTGAAAGAACAGGTACTTTTTATTGGTAACTGCATAGGAAGTAGAGATTTTACTTTTCCCTTTTAGAAATTTTACTAATTTACCTAAATATGTCTTTGTTGTTTAAAATAATAACACAGAAGTGCACAGAATAAAAAAAAAAGTGCCAACACCCTTCCTTTTCCAGAGAAGACCACAGTTACCAATTTTTCATATATCCTTCCACATCTTTACATATATAAATTAGTGTTCTAGGAGCGGCAAGTGAAAACCCTGTAAATTTGTGAAAGAAAAGAATACATATAGGGCTTCCCTGGTGGTGCAGTGGTTGAGAGTCCGCCTGCCGATGCTGGGGACACGGGTTCATGCCCCGGTCCGGGAAGATCCCACATGCCGTGGAGCGGCTGGGCCCGTGAGCCATGGCCGCTGAGCCTGCGCGTCCGGAGCCTGTGCTCCGCAACGGGAGAGGCCACGACAGTGAGAGGCCCGCGTACCGCAAAAAAAAAAAAAAAAAAGAATACATATAGAAAAAACTGAGAGAATACACATCACTATGCTAATGGTGGTTATATCTGAGTGGTAGGATTAAGAGTGATGCATAAGTTTTATACCAATAAAATTGTGATAAAGATGACTTCAACAGACAGCAAGTTAAGGTTACATGGAATATTTAGGAAAGTCAATTGACTTAAGAAAGTCTATTCTAATAGGGCAGAGAGAGTATCAGTGTTGAAGTGAATTGAGAGGTTAGGACAGGCTAGGAGGGTGAGTGGGAGGGTAGACTGTGTGTAATACATTTCTGGATGTCATATTGTCCGGTCACCCCCTTTACTGTTTTGGATGTTGTTCTGAACATTTCTCAAGTACCGTGTGTGTGCACATGTGTGTGTGTTGCAAATATTCCACTCTAAACTCTAAAGGTTATTGTAGGCCAGACCTTGTCTCCATGTATTTATTATTCTCCTAACCACCAGAGGGCCTGCCCAGTCCCCAGTGCTAGGTAAACAATGAATGTCTGCCATATTGAGTTCTGCTTTTTTTTTTTTTTTCAGTACACGGGCCTCTCACTGTTGTGGCCTCTCCCGTTGCGGAGCACAGGCTCAGCGGCCATGGCTCACGGGCACAGCTGCTCCGCGGCATGTGGGATCCTCCCGGACCGGGGCACGAACCCGTGTCCCCTGCATCGGCAGGCGGACTCTCAACCACTGCGCCATCAGGGAAGCCCGAGTTCTGCTTTTGTTTACTCTTTCTTAAAGATTGTTTGAGCTAAAGATTATTCCAGCTGTTAAGAAATTCCTCCCCCACCTCTGGTACGATATTGGCTCATGAGCTTCCTTCAGTTATGTTTCTTATTTTTTTGCCATCTGACTGTAAGCAGGCAGAGAATGCCAAACCCATAGCAGGTGACAATCGGCAAGAACTGGTCATCACAGCTGGCATGGAGAATGGAATGTGCTCCCTTCGTAGAGGCTATGGCCCTGAAAAGAAGGTTTGAATTTTCATGATTCAGACCGTTGACTCTAGCACCTTCCCACCACCTGGATGGTGCATGAAGAGTTGACCTTAACTCCAGTCTTAATACCATATCCCTTGCCAGGATTCCTAAGCTAAGCCTATCAGTGCATAGCATTTCATGGATGACAATTACTGTTTAAGAAGTGGGAACGTTATGAAGGGAAAAATTAAGTTCAAAGCTCATGAGTGGCAGGCTCTCTTTCATTTTCTCTTTCCAGAAATGAATAAGGAAACATGTAGCCTATTTTCTACTACTGAACAACTTACATCCGTAATGAAGCTGACACTGTTATCAAAACAGAGAGACAAAAAGAAACCTGGATCCTTGATCACGTTGTTGAACTGCTAGATCAACCAATTCTGACATACACTTCCAAGCATGTGAGCCAATAAATGTGCTTACTTTTGAAGCCAGTTTGATTTGGGTTTTCTGTTACTTGCATGTAAAAGCATCTTAAGTGTTTAACTGCCTAAAGACTTATTAAAATGAAAGGGTGTGATGTCTGTTTTTTCCTCCAAACAACCAGTCTAATAATTTTAAGAAGGGAAAGAAAGTTTCTTTGGTATTCCTTGTTTTTGTGAATCAATTATGGTTCCTTGTGTCCAAAGGCACATTTTCCTAAAGAAATGTTCTTGATTCACTTAAGAGTATGGTTAACAGTTGGAAGCAATTCAGCTCCACAAGTCTTGATTACATACTACTCTTTGCCCTGCATTACGCTAGGCACCAAGGTATATGCAAAGTGATTCTGAACAAGATATGACTCCTTTCTTTAAGAAACCTAAAATCCTTTGGAAATCAAATGTAATATAAGGAACTTGAGCTTTGTTGTCATATATTCAGTTTCAAATCTTGTGCTGCCTATTATATGTCTGGCATTATACATATGCTGTCTCATTTAATCTTCGCATCAACCGTTAAGGTCATTATTTATGAATGAGGAAATTAAGTTCAAAGAGGTAACTAACTTTCCCAAAGTGACTTGTCAGACATAATGGCGCTGGGAAATGAATGCAGGACTGAGTCCAAAACCAGAGAGGTATGACCAATGTTTAGGTGGAATCTGAATGTGCCATTAATAGGCAAGCACCCCAGACAGCCAATTTCTGTCTATTGTAGTTCTTCTGTCTTGGAGATATGCTCTGAAGTCAAAGGTGGTGATGTTGGTCTTGTAAGGGCAAAACCCGCCCCCCAAACCAGGCAAAAGCTCCATCTGATGGCAATTAGGGCAAAAGGCAATAACATTAAACAAGATGTTTTGGTAATTCATCCATTCGATGAAGATTTATTATACCTAATATATGACAGGCATTGTGCTAAACACAACGAAGAATACAAAGATTCATGAGATCTAGTTTCTGCTCTGAAAGAGCTATGGCCTTTTAAGTAACAATAGCTGCCCTGTATCATATGTCTACTAACTGCTAGGCATTTTTCATAAACTATCTGTAATCCTTAAATGGCACTGCAATATAAGTATTTTTGTTCCCATTCTATGGATGGGGAATCTGAGGCTTTGAACAACTAGACCCAGGTCATACAAGCAAAGTCAAGATTTGAGAGCAAGTCTGACCCCAGAGCTTGTGTTCTCAGCCACACATATCTGAAGTCTAAACTTGATTGAGAGAAGCAACATCCAATAGGTCTTCTTTTTTATTCTCCTCTCCTACCACCTAACTCTCATTCCCCGCTGCACTGAGTGCCTACCAAAGTGCTAAGTTCACTTAGGGACTCAGTGAATTCATATCACGTGTTTCCAGCTCTGTAATAGAACTCTATCATCTTCTCCTGATGCTGTCAAATGACTGATCTTGAGAAATCTGAAGTCTGAGCATTATGTTTCAAGTTCAGTTGGCCATAATATGAACTCCTGCTTCTAGTGTAGAATTGGTTGTATTATTTAGATTCAACAAATACATTTTAAACATTTACTATATATGCTAGGCAGTTCCACACATGTTGTTTCATGACTTCCATTTTGCAAATAATAAATTCAAAGCTGTAGAAAAATTGTTCAAGATCACTCAAATTGTAAATAAGTCCAGGATTCAAATTCCAGTTCTCTCTGTCCAGTATAGTTTTATGCATATACCCAAGTTTTTAATATATTTTCAAGGATATGTCCTAGTCAAGTATAATTCTGCTATACCAGATGTGAATGCTGTTGGGTCTTGTATGGTGAGAACTACTTTTATTTAAAGCATTTACTCTCTTTCTTCCTCTCACTCCACTTCCATGATTGCTTTTGGAATATTTTATGTCTACACAACCTCTGCTTTTTTCCTTGGTGTCTCATAATTGCTGGTCCTGGCTCCAAGCTCTCTCCCATAACTATTCCCAGAGGCCATCCCTCACCATGCTACTGTCTGTCTATCAGTTAAGTTTTCATGAGAAACGTCTCCTTTGTGGCATTTACCAAAGGAAAAACAAATCTCCCAAGCTTCTCTAAATAGCACAAAGTAATGTTTTTCTCATAGTCTTTAAAAAAAGGTTTTTTTCCTTTTCTTTTTTTTTTTTCAACTTGTATGACTTGCTTCATCAGTAGGACCTAGATAGCTTGCCACATGAAAACTTTTGAGTAAACTTTCTACAAGCCTTTGGTGTGACTGAGACAGAGATTTGCCCTCCTTAGCCCCAGGTAATCTCTTGGGAATAGTTTAGTATTTTTCAGAAAGAAGAAAATATCAAAATAATGGGTGAGATTTATTTAAAAAAATAATGTTTATGATAAAACTCAATAGAGGTAAGGAGCTCATTTGGGTAAGGCCACACTGGTTCTTATGTATGTTGCCTTATGAAGTTCTCGGCAACAAATTAGATCTTTCTACATTTCTTCCATAAACCCATCCTGCTTGAAGGCTTCAGTGTGGTGGCCCTTGAATTGAACTGGAAGAGGGAATTTAAATAGGAAAAGAGCAGGAGTCACCCACTGCTACATTTAGAAGCTGTTAAGTGTTTTGGGAGTTCAATCAAGAGAAAGTTGGAGCAAAGTAAGGGTAAGACTACTCTCCACCTGTGGAAAAGACACGTAGAAAAACAATGTCCTGGGCTTAATACCTTTCAGCAAACTAGTGAAGATATATGGACCAGAAATAATAGCCTCCCACCCCTCAAACTGGGTGAACTTGCTCTGAATTTTAAAGAGCAGAGTTTTTAGCTAAGCAAGCAAGACATGAACTTCACCTAGTCAAGGAAGGCAGTCAACCACTGGGCAGACCAGCCATTGCCTGATAGCTGTCTCTCCATAGATTATGGAGAACCAGGGAAAGACAGCCAGAAAAGGATGCCCATTTCCAGCTCCACTCTCTTCCTCCCTCTAGACACCACCACTTCTTTTGCAATGGCTTAATTATCTTTGACACAATATTTCTGAACAAGAAACGACCCCAAGACTCAGTGGCTTAAAGGAACAATCTTTTTTTTTTTTTCATGGGTCTGTGGGTTGGCTGAGCTGGGAGTGAGACTGGGCTCAGCTGGGTGCGCCTGCTTCTTACTGCAGGTCTGTGGGCAAGCTGGGGTGGCTCTGCTCCATATGTCTCTCGTCGTCCCGGAGTAGAGAGCTAGCCAAGCCATGCTTCTCTCATAGAAGGAGCAGAAGCAAAAGGAAGCAAGAGGAAGCATGTGAGGCCTCTGAAAACCTAGCTGTGGAACTGGCCCCTATCACTCCTATCCATGCGGTCAAAGCAAGTCATGTGGCCAAGCCCCAAGTCTAAGAAGCAGGGAAATACGCTCCACCCACAATGAGCTTGTGGCAAGTGTATATAGATGCAGGGAAAATGGAAGGATTGGGGTCATTTAGTCTACAAACCTGAATCACCCCAACCCTAAAAAAAGGTGCTTTACATGAAGAATTTGAACTTTCTTTATTAAAATGATTTTTCTTCCTCACTCTTTACATTATTATCAAGGTTCTAAATCCCTTCCACTTCTCCCTTGGCCAGAGTCCAGAATTCTCTCTTCTCTTCATTTCCTGCCTCAAATTGGAAACTTTCTCCCCTTATTGCTTATCAAAGTATGATCACTTTTTGTGCTGTATTTTCTTCATAATTCTTTGGGAACCAATCTGTATAGCATTTTATTGAACAAATAATATTAATATTTGTGGTACTGCCTATTTACTCCCCATAAATAATAAAGGACATAGGGTGTGTGCACACACATGCACGCACACACCCACACCCACAAACTACAGAGAGTAGTCAAAAAGAGGAAAAGTTAATTATTGGGTGGGGTTAATCTGAATGACTTCATGGAGAATTTGAATACTGAGTATAGTTTTGAAGGAAATTACCAAGCTTCTTAAGGGCTTAATTACTCAAAAAAAATTTTTTTAATAGTCCAAAATTCCAAAATTCACTCACTGTCCATGTGATGAGGAAATAGATGTGTGGACTGATGAGTATTTTGCTCTTGTACTTGTTATTCATCACAAGCCTTTGTCCAGCCTTCTCAAGAACACAGACCATTAGGGTAAAGGCAAGTGAGTGAGAGTAGGGATAGCTCACACCTAACCCATCGCCACAACTAGACAGAGCTTAGAGCCCATGCAACTTTTGGGCGGTGGTGGTCAGTGGTACGGTTCATGAGTGTCCTCTGTGTCTCTCTCCCCGTATGTGCACACGTGTGTGTACATATAATAAAAAGTAAACTTATGCCGTGCTTGTTGATTAATTAATACCAATCGATGATCAATAAATGGTATCATATCTGCCAGATTGCTGCTCTCATCATGAGGAACTATTAGTACATCCAAAAGTATATGTGTTTGAGTCACTAAGGTGATGTATTGTACAGTTGCTTTACTCTTCTGTTTCTAAACCCAGTTTAAGGTAATAGGGTAGAAGCCTCTTCTTGGGTGAAGTACCCCTATTCAGTGTTTCTATGCCACCCTGACTACCCTTCATCATAGCATTTTCCATCCTATATTGCAATTGTTCCCTTGTCTTTCTATCCAGCATTTGATCATAAGCTCTAGGAGGGCAAGTAAACAATTGTATCTGTTCATCGTTTTATCTCCTGGTACAGTACCTGTCATGTGTTAGATGCTCAATAAATAAGAAAGTATTTATTCAGAGAAATAAACACCGTTCCAATATATTAAAAAAGGACAAGTGAAGCATTCTGTAACTTGCCAAAGTTATATAACTTCTTATAGTTGTTATAATCTCCACTAAAATTACCTAATGAGAAAAATTACAATAAGCAAACCCCAGATTATGAATGTACCAGCCCAGGCAATCTGATGAGTTTGCATATTATCTAATTTGGGGGTTTTATGTATAGATCTCAACATGAATGTATTCAGTGTATACATGACAACATGGGCTACAGGGCATATACACATGCTTCATGGTGGGGGGCAGGCCTGTACCCACTGCCTACACATGGACAGACAACCACATTAGGGACAGATAAGCTTGGAGTTAACATTGAGATGGTTTCACTATGAAAGCTCCTCAAAGTTGTAATATAGAACTGAGATTCAAGTGCAAAATAAAATACAAGTCTTACCAGAAGGGGAAAAAAGCAGTTTTTCTCTGCATTAAAAAAATGAGAAGTCTTTTTTATTTTCCCCCTGAATGATAGGACCATAATGATTCAATTTCTTTTGCACCAATCGGCATCAGCCGTGAGATCCAGACCTGGCACATGGAAATTTCAGCCTTAAGTCAAATATTATTTCAAAGTTAATGACAAAATCTATTTTTGCAGTGGTCTTGTTTAAAATATTTCCCCTTAATACTCTTGAAATGCTGTAATTGAAAGCAGTTATTTGAGATGCCAGTGCATACTTCTTTAATTATGTCCTGTACCATCTGTTTCCAATGAAACGGCAGTATCTGTTTGCAGTTACCAATCTTATGAAAAACAGGCTTGTCCTGAAATAGATTGGAACTAAAACCAGAAAGCATTTCTTTCAGAGGCATCCTTTCAAGCCAATTAACTTTAATCATTATAGAAATGTTTATTTCCCATCTTAGTCTCTCTTCACATGTAAATTCCTTCAGGGGAAAAGATCCCTTTTTGTGACTGTTTGAATAGTTCCAATTTGGGTTAATCAGAACCTGCTGGCCTGTTTATTTTCCAATTGTGAATGCTGGCAGATTTCTTGATGAAGGAGGCACAGAGTCCCCAAGGGGAGCAGATCTAGAAAAGCAGCAGATACACACCTACTGGTCAGAGAAAGTTCGCTTAACCTCCAGGGTTCCATGCTTGACTCCATGTTGTCTTCTAAGGTGGGGACCAATGAAGTGATTTGATAGGTGGGAGACCAGGACTTCTAAGTTGCATCAGGATGAAGCCCATCTCCCCAAAGGAGCCAGACATTCTCTTAGACCACACACTCACATGTCATTCTCATACAAGCTGTAAGAAAGCTTGGTGACCTTGCAAAATGCAACATCTGTGGTGGTGGCTTATAAGTGGCATCACACTACCTAGGGAAGAGTTATTTCTAAATTGCTCTGTTCTTCAGGGAAATTTTCAATCCACAGGTCAAAAAAATGGTTCATGGCATGTTTTTGGATGTTATTATTAAATAGCGTCATTTGTCCATCAGAGAACTTTGACTGATTTGCCCACTGATATATCCCAAATACCTACAACAAACAGTACCTGGGACAAACAGATCCTCAGTGAATATTTGTTAAATTTATTCCCTCTTCTAGACCATAACAATATGTTAATATAAGACATATAAAATCTCTGCTCTTATGATGTCTTGGAGATGAAAACAAAAGGGTCAAAGACAAAGGTCAAAGGTCATAGACATATTGGTCAAACAAAAGATGAAAACAAAAGGTTTTGAAAAGGAGATGAAAACAAAAAGGTCAAAGACATATTGACCATGAGCATCTTAAAGATAGAACAGCAAGATCATCTCTGTGCCTAGAAGGTATCTGATGCAAAGGGTCTCGGTCAGAGTTGGTGTTTATTAAATATTTGGTTAATTTAGCTCAGCAAGCATATGTGTCTTGGCCAACACCTAAAAAAGCTACCATTTACTGAGCCTTTAATAAGTTCCATTCACTGTGATGAATGTTTTATACACATGAGCTCCTACGATCCTCAAAACAAACAAATAGACACCCTGTGAAATAGATACAAACTATTTCCAATGTTTAGATGCAGAGCTGAAGCTCATGTATGGTCAGTAACTTAGTGAGATTGAGCAGTTAGTAAATGCTAATCTGAGATTAAGAATTCAGGTCCATCTTAGTTGAAAGTCGATATTCATATGAGCTCTCTATTTTCTCACATGCAAAGCTCAAAGTGTCCAGGAAGGCCTCCTTCTAACACACCAAAGCTTAGGGATTTCATGGTCACATATTTTAAAAATCTGAAACCATGTTATCATTTGGGAAACAACAATTTCCATTCCCATTTCTCCCTTGAAGTTTCTGGAGTTGTACATTGACTGGACCTCCTAATCACAACATCCTTCAACTTTAGCTTCCTGAGCATCTGTAGCTTTTGGATCTTATGGGCTCCATCCAAGAAGATATTTTCCTTGTTTCCCAAGAATCATGAGGGTAAGTAATATATTTTTTTCTGTTTGGAATTGAAATGTTATCCTGTCACGTTGGATGAACTTGGCAGGCTTGAATTAAAAAAACCACCCATCTATCCCACGCTCTCTTCCTCTGATGATTTAAATGGAAGTGTAACAAAATCCCTTAAACCTTCATAATTTAATCCCATCCCCAACTTTTCAGAAAGCCATCAGAATTCCTGTGGGACTGTCCAATGAGAGGCAGTACAGGATGATGCAACAATGGGAAATGTGGAGGGACGTGATGGAAAGTTGGGAAAGAGAACAGAGACACCCTAATTATGCAGTGGCTGAGCATCTTCACATAGTCACGCTAATGAGTGGCTCCTGATACTGTGTGGTCAAGGAGGAAGCTGGCCTCCATGTTCTTGAGCCTGACATTCAGGAGCTATGACTCATGCTGGGTCTGTAGCAGACTAACAAGTTATGAACAAACTACTAGCACTACCTCTATATTAGAGTTGTTATGATCTATTTGTCAACTGTTCATTTATCACTTAATAATATCAATCACCACTTCTCAGTCTTCATGCACAGTGTACTAGATGTTACCCTAGCAGCAAGTGAGATGTATCTTTATTCAGAAATGTCCCATTTAAGTTCATTAAACACACACATACATAAATATGGGATGAAGATAAGAGCTCCCTCAAAGAAAATAAGAATGTCAGAGTACAGGTCTTTTGCCTCCTTAGGCAGGTTTATCCCCTGATAAAAGAAACTGAAGATGACACAAAGAGAAGGAAAGATATGCCATTTTATTAGATTGGAAGAATCAATATTGTAAAAATGACTATACTACCCAAGGCAATCTACAGATTCAATGCAATCTCTACCAAATTACCAATGGCATTTTTCACAGAATTGGAAAAAACAATTTTACAATTTGTATGGAAACACAAAAGGCCCTGAATAGCCAAAGCAATCCTGAGAAAGAAAAACAGAGCTGGAGGAATCAGGATCCCTGACTTCAGACTATACTACAAAGCTACAGTAATCAAAACACTATGGTACTGGCACAGAAAGGGACACATAGATCAATGGAACAGCATAGAAAGCCCAGAAATAGACCCATGCACTTATTGTTGTTTAATCTATGATAAAGGAGGCAAGAGTATACAATGGAGAAAAGACAGTCTCTTCAATAAGTGGTGCTGGGAAAACTGGACAGTCACATGTAAAAGTATGAAATTAGAATACTCTCTAACACCATATACAAAAATAAACTTGAAATGAATTAAAGACCTAAATATCAGACCAGATACTATAAAACTCCTAGAGGAAAGCATAGGCAAAACACACTTTGACATAAATTTCAGCAACATCTTTTTGGATTCATCTCCTAGAGTAATGGAAATAAAAACAAAAATAAACAAATGGGATCTAATTAAACTTAAAAGCTTTCGCACAGCAAAGGAAACCACAAACAAAACAAAAAGACAACCCACAGATTGGGAGAAAATATTTGCAAATGATGCAACTGACAAGGGCTTAATTTCCAAAATATACAAACAATTCATAAAACTCAATATCAAACAACCCAATCAAAAAATGGGCAGAAGACCTAAGTAGACATTTCTCCAAAGAAGACATACAGATGGGCAACAGACACATGAAAAAATGCTCAACATCACAAATTACGAGAGAAATATAAATCAAAACTACGATGAGGTATCACCTCACTCCAGTCGGAACGGCTATCATAAATAGTCTACAAATAAAAAATGCTGGAGACGGTGTGGAGAAAAGGGAACCCTCCTACATTGTTGGTGGGAATATAAATTGGTGCAGCCACTATGGAAAACAGTACGGCGGGTCCTTAAAAAACTAAAAATAGAACTACCATATGATGGAGTTACCAGCAACCCCACTCCTGGACATATATCTAGAGATGCACCCCAGTGTTCACTGCAGCACTATTTACAATAGCCAAGACATGGAAGCAACCTAAATGTCCATCAGTAGATGAATATATATATATATATATACACACACACACAATGGAATATCACTCAGCCATCAAAAAGAGTGAAATAATGCCATTTGCCACAACATGGACAGACATAGAGATTATCATACTAAGTGAAGTAAGCCAAAGACAAATATCATATGATATTGCTTATATGTGGAATATGAAAAAAAAGATACAAATGAACTTATTTACAAAACAGAAATAGATCCACAGGCATAGAAAACAAACTTATGGTTACCAAAGGGGAAGGTGGGGGAAGGATAAATTAGGAGGATGGAATTAACATATACATACTACTATGTATAAAACAGATAACCAGTAAGGGCCTACTGTATAGCACAAAGAACTTACTCAATATTTTGTAATAACATATAAAGGAAAAGAATCTGAAAAAGAACCTATCTATTTATATCTGAATCACTGTGCTGTACACCTGAAACTAACATGACATTGTAAATCAACTATACTGCATTAAAAAGAAATAAATTTAAAAAAAGAATATCAGGATAGGGCAAAAGTCAGTGTGTTAAAATGAAAAAACTAATAATAACAATAACAAAATTAATATTTATTTAGTTTCTACTGTGTGCCAGGCACAACGCTAGAAGTTTCATAGTAACTTTATAAGAACCCCTTTGAGATGAATATTCTTATCCCTGTTTTACAAATGAGAAAATTGAGACTCAAAGAGACTAACATTAGGTTCCAGAGCTAGTAAACGATAGAAGCAGAATTCAAACCAGCTCTTCCTGACTCCAAAACCTCTGCTCTTTCCATATTAATGCAGTTTGTCTAAAGGATCATTAGTAGAGAATGTGGTACAGAAAATTTTGTTCTCAAAATTTCATTCATAGTGGATAACAGATGGAGGTGGCAGAATTAGAGAAGGAAAAAAGGCATTTAAGAAATAAAATCTTATACTTCACAAATTTCCATGTCCTTTGAAGTCCTGAAAAAGATTAATTTTTATGAATCAATTTTAAATTTTCCTGTGATAAGTGGAAATTTTAAATATATGCACTTAATACTTATGAGAGCAATGAAATGAAGCATTGAAATTGCACCATCCTGAGCTTCCCTATGTAATCATGCCTCCATCGTTTAAGCTCCTGAGATTCCGTCCAATGGCAACAATGAAAACAGTCAACATGCCTGGTTACGATTCTCTCCAATATCACCCTTTAGGTCATTTTAAACTTGAGCCTTGTCAGCTTGTTTTACTGATCTACAGGGAGTGTCCATTGTAACACATCAATGAGGAATCTCCAAACATTACTAAGACTGTCTTTTGGTTTTACTGAAGATGGTGGCAGAAGCAATGGCATCAGTTTTCCTATTCAGTCATCATAATCATTATCGCCAAATTAATATGCAAGTCATTTTGGGGGCTCTATATATTAGCTACAAATTTTCTATGCAGTAAACATGGTTTATATATAAATTGTAAATTTATCCAACTAATTTTTTGAAATAATTCCAATGAATTGGAACTGCTAGGACTAAGGATATCAAAAATTTATAGTTTTGAGTCCACACTAGATTTTCCCCTACTATATAGACAGGACCTCATCAATCTTGTCCCCCAGTGTTTATGTGGGTATGTTTCCTAAAACTGTACAAATGTTAAAAATTTAATCTTTGGTAATATGATATTACAAAGAAATTGCTTTTCTTCTGTTACTGTTAAGCTCAGTCATCTTCATATATGCTTAATCCTTACTAGTCACTTGTGCTATTTCATTTTTTTCTGTTTTTTTCATTTCCCTTGGTATACCAATGTCTTTGTTACTGGTTACTAAGAACTCATTTATGACTAAGGATGTTAACCATTTGCCATGCAATGCAAACGAAATACCATATTTTATTGCCATCCATTTACTATGGTGTTTTGTATTTTGGTTGTGTACTAAAATAGAATCATGTTGTGTTTTTTAAAAAAAGTAAATTTTGTTCTGTTAAGGAAGGAGATTGAGAAAATAGAGAAGTTAAAAACTTACCATTGGATCCTGGAAATATTCCTGAACTGGAAATTAAAGTTCTATTTTCTGCTGCTTCACTAATTAACTTTCTACTTGGGTGAAGTCACTTCACCTCTCTGGGCTTTAGTTTTATCATGTATTCTATCAAATTAAGGAGATGAATTTAATGCTGTTAAAGATTTCAGTGGGAAGTTTTGGTATCCAAATCTCACCCTACTCCTACCTCAGGGTTCTCTGTTGAAGGAGATATTTCAGCAAGGCTACATAACCAAATGGGAAATAATATGCCAGCATTTCAGGAGTGGAGCTCCTTGATTAAGTCATTCTAGAGCATCTTGGGCTTTGAGACTATATTGGGCCTTCCTTTCCCTACTCCCATCTAGCATGACTGGATCTGGGTAGCATATTCCAAATTTACGTAAATAACTAACCTCATGGGTAATAACAGACAACTTGTCTCAGCCATCCAAGTGCAAGGAAACATTAGGTCAAAGTGTGGGTGAACTTTCTCTTCTGAATGGACCAAGGCAGAAGTAGGGGATGGAAAAGAAGAAGAAGAGAAGAATAATCTCTCTCCTCCAAAAATGACTTCTAAGGTCATTCCTGGTGTTAAGCGTCCATGGATTGATGAAGCCACTGCCTATTAAAACACCAGGGCTAGGGCTTCCCTGGTGGCGCAGTGGTTGAGAGTCCAACTGCCGATGCAGGGGACACGGGTTCGTGCCCCAGTCCAGGAAGATCCCACATGCTGTGGAGCGGCTGGGCCCGTGAGCCATGGCCGCTGGGCCTGAGCGTCCGGAGCCTGTGCTCCGCGACGGGAGAGGCCACAACAGTGAGAGGCCCGCGTACAAAAAACAAAACAAAACAAAACAAAACAAAAAAAATCCCCCCAAACCAGGGCTAACATATAATGACTATCATTCAAACTGAGACATGTAGTGAAATTGAGGATTATATATAAAGAAATGAGAATGAGGTTAAACGCAGAATTTTAATCAGGACAATAGATATCAGAAGACAATGGCATAATATATTTAAAGTGTTAAAGGAAAGTCAGTAAACCTAGAATTTTTCAGTCTGTTTAACTATTATTTAAGAGCCGAGGGGGGAAACACAGTTTATCATACACAGTCTCTCACTGAAAAAGTTATCAGAAGATGTGCTTCATGACGTTATCACTTTTTTTTAACCATGAAGCACTATGTAGCATTATACCAGGTTAAGATGGAAAGGAGAAGCAGGGGTACAGGTTTTCCCTCTCAAAATACCTAAAAATGAACAAAAATATTTTGAAAAGGCCAAAACTATACATAATACATATGTTGTGTGTGTTTAATGAAGATAAGTTGTTACATTATTAATATAGTTTACATGTGGTCCTACAGGTAAAGAGGATAGACTTAAAATTTTTTCATGTCCATTCCAAGGCCTGAGTAAAAACAACTTAAACAAAGCATTGTGTTATCTGAATTTTACAGTTGTATGTATGTGTCTATGTATAAAATTATCTGTTTCTATAAAGGGAAATTGTACAATCCAATATAGTTTATTTTAATCTAGTTCAATTCGTTTATACCAATTCAGTCCAGGTCAAATCAGCTCACTTAAATTTAATTGAATACAACTGCTTGCTCTAATCTTGGTCCACTTTCATATTAGTATGAGAAAGTAAAAATCCAGCCCCAGATAATAGCTCTCTCTTGCCAGTGTTTGTTCTAGCCACCTTCCCAATTCCCCTTTACTCACTTGACTAGCTTTTTCCATTTCTCATCTTCTGAATCTTTGATCTTTTGGCTTTGTGGCCCTGATCCTATTACCTGCTTTAGATCTCTCTTTATTTTGACAACTTATTTGGACCAGTTTCTGTGTCCTATTAATTTTAGTCTGTTGACTTCTTATGATCTGTTCAAGTCTGATGACTTTGCAAGTCAAAATAAGAGACACTTGGTTAAAGACTAGTTCTAAAAAAAGTCACCAGACTATGAGACTATACGTTGACCTCCCCACAAATTTATAATGCACTACTGTGCAGTGAGACATAAAATGGCAAAGAAAGACCATGTATATTGTGAACTAAAAAGACAATGATGCCTCAACTTGTTCACCTCTGTGCTTCTTTGTCCTTGATTCTTTATACCCATAGCTTCCCCTAACTGGATAGAGCCCAAAAGGCTAACCCAACCTAGAACTCTTTTTATGTGTGCCAATGCAATTCCCAAACGCATTGGGAGAGGCAGGCGCATAAATGAGGCCCAGCATCAGTCCAAAGTTCTAAAAATAAATAACTTTCCAAATAGTTCAAAGAGATAAAGAAGGCAGACAGGCTCTATATGGCTGGTAAAAAGTTGGCATCAAGGGCAGATGATGGATTTGAACTACAGTTTGCTGTATTTTTATGCTTTGAGTGACAGCATAAGTATCTTCCTGCTATTCTTGGCAAGGCAAAAACTCAAATTTTGCCTTTGGTGTTTTTTTCCTTATTATTTTTTAAACTGTGGTAATGCAAAACTGAGAAAAAGCATTAAGTCATCCTCTCTATTGCTCTGGCCAAAGAATTACTTCCTATGGTGTGTATTCTAGGACTTCTATGAACTAAACTAACCTTAAATTATGGTAATGTTTTCACTACTTTCTCTGGGACATGTCTCCCAAATCTAATGATTATTATTATGTATTAGATATTTATTTCTGATTCTGGTTTCCAAATTTTCTACTCATATTTCTCTGAGCTACATGTATATTATCCAGTAATCATAACATGGGGTTACAGCCTTCATATTAAGAAAGGCATTTAAGCATTTCCTCAGTTAATGTACTGAGAGTGGGGATAGGTACATATAAGGGAGTGGGATGTTACAGAATCTCAGTGAGGACCTCTTAACCCCCAAGATGTGACATCTGTTTAAGGTAATCATTGCATGTTATATTGAAAGGAAAATAAAACATCAAAAGATAGCTTGGTGGATGACTGAACTGGGACAGTTCCAACTCTTCATTATAGTTGAGAGAGCTGTTCACCAACTATCAATAATTAGGCTCAGCCTTTATTGGATTCTCAAGCTGTTCTATAAGGTCTTTCTATTCTTTCTGTCAAACCTTGAATATTTTCCACTCCTGTGTGAGCTGAGATGGTTTTCTAGCTCACAGCTTCTTGATAGTCGTTCTTCCCCCAGAAGAACGACTGTACTTTGCCCAGCATTGTAGAATCTTGCCCTAAGCATACACAGCTTATGATTTGGCTAACTAAAGTTTCAAGATAGATTTCTAGAGCTGATAAAAAAGATACCCACTTTGACACTTCTATTTAACAATTTACTGGAGATCTCAGCCAATTAAATAAGGCAAGAAAAATAAAGATATGCATGTTGGAAAGGAAGCTATAAAACAGTCTTTATTTCCAGATGATATAATCATGTGCGTAGAAAAATCATAACTCCTCAATGTATTATAACTAATATGTAAATTCAGCAAGGTCACAGAATATAAGGCCAATATACAAAAATTTAACTTTAAGTCTAAATACTAACAACAAAATGTGGAAAATAAAATTAGGAAAACAATATTTACAATAGCTTTGAAGAATATAATATACTTAAAGACAAATATAGTGGTATATATGTGAGACCTATGCATGCAAAACTATAAATACTGCTGAAATTAGAGTTAAATAAATGGAGAGATGTGCTATGTTCATAGAATGAAAGACTCGATAGTGTTATGATACCAACCCAGAAATAAACCCATACTTTTACAATCACCTGATTTTTTAACTAAGAATCCAAAGCAATTCAATGAGGGAAAGAAAGTCTTTTCAACAAATGGTGCTGGGTCAACTAGCTACCTATATGAAAATAAGTGAGCCTCACTCAACCTACACCTTACACGATCACACAAGTGATTATTTTGAAATGGACCACAGACTCAAATATAAAAATCAAGTATATATAGTTTCAAGAAGAAAACAAAGGAAAACACTTCCATGATGTTGGTGCAGGCAATAATTTTCACTAACCATAAAAGAAAAAATGTGAAATCAACTTTATCAAAATTAAAACTTTTGGAAGATTCTGTTAAGATAATCTAAAGACAAACCACAAATTGGGAGAAAATATTGTGTGTGTATATATATATATATATGTGTGTGTGTATATATATATACGTATATATATGTATATATATATATATAACTTTAAAAAAACAAAAGATTTGAACAGGCAGTTTACAAGGACAATACGCAAGTGGCCAATTTGTATATGAAAAAGTACAATGTACTCTACACCATCAATCATCAGAGAAAAGCAAACTAAAACCTCAATTAAATACTAATTGACACTCACTAGAATGGTTAACACTTAAAGACTGATAACGCCAATTGTTGAGGAGCACATGAAATAATTTAACCTTTTATACAATGCTAGTGGGAATATTATATGGTAAAACCACTTTGGAAACATTCTGGCAGTCTTTCATAAAGTTAAATATATACCTATCTATGATCCAACTATGTCACTTTTAGCTACTTACCCAATATAAATGAAAGGATAAGTTTTAAAAAGGGAATGTTCAGAGGCCTCCCTGGTGGCACAGTGGTTAAGAATCCACCTGCCAATGCAGGGGACACAGGTTTGAGCCCTGGTCCAGGAAGTTCCCAAGGGTTGCGGAGTAACTAAGCCCGTGCACCACAACTACTGAACTTGCGCTGCAGAGCCCACATGCCACAACTACTACAGCCTGCGTGCCTAGAGCCCATGCTCCACAACAAGAGAAGCTACCGCAATGAGAAGCCCATGCACCACAACAAAGAGTAGCTCCTGCTCGCAGCAACTAGAGAAAGCCCGCGCAGCAACGAAGACCCAACGCAGCCAAAAATATAAATAAATAAATAAATAAATTTATTTATTAAAAAAAGTGGATGTTCAAAGCAACTTTGTTCATAATAATTAAAAAGCTGAAAATAACGCAAATATCCGTTAACCGATGAATGAACAAACTGTGGTATATCCATGCAGTGGAATACTACATACAACACGGCTGGACCTCAAAAAAACAATTATGCTGAGTTAAAGAAGCCAGACACAAATGAGTATAGTTTGATTTCATTTAATAGTGTGATTTTCATTCAACTGTTCTGTAATAGTGAAAACAAATCTACAGTTCCCTGGGGTGTGGCAATGGGTGGTTAGCAGGAATGGACTGTGAAGGGTCAAGGAAAGACATCTCTGGTGTGATGAAAATGTTCTACATCTTGGAGAGGATAACAGTTACATGGGTGTATACATTTGGACAAACTCATCAATCCTTAAATCTGTCCATTTCATTGATATAAATTATACTTTAAGAAAAATTTATAATGAAAAAATTCATACTATAATTTTGCTCTTTGATCTCATCTCTCCATATACGCCTACCCCATATTTTTTCACTCTTGATGAGTACTTGAGTATAAAATTAAATTTTATTTACTTACAAAGTTTGTGGCCCTCTTTATTTAACCACAAGTATGCATTTAGTACCCACGCCAGGCATTGTTATGTGTCCTGGAAATACAGCAATGATTTTTTCCCAGGGATCAGCCTAGAATCATCTTCAAAGAAGCCAATCTGACAGGGGCTGTAAACCAGAGATGTACTTGGCCAGCCAGAGGAAATGCTGACTACATTAAGGGAACTCTTGATAATAAAAATTCGAGTTTTGATTATTAAATGAAATTAGACAAAATAATTACTGAAATAAGTTTCGTGAGTAAAATCACATTTGAGAGTAACCAGAGAAGTCGTGGGACCTGCTCTAGGTTTCATCCAAGAACTGGGGAACAGCAAACCCCAGAAAGACAATTTTACCTAGTAGTGTAGGTAAAGGATAAAGACTGCTGTTAATATTGGTGTTAGTATTGATGGTGATAGTTGACTCGTTTATTTTGCACTTTATCAAGATCTACTCTTTCAATATAACAGTTATTTTCTGTTTATTCCTCATAAAAGCATTGTCCAATAGAACTTTCTGTAATGATAAAAATATTCTAGAGCTGAGCTGTCCAATTTGGTAGCCACTAGCCACATTTGGCTACTCAGCACCTGAACTGTGGCTTGAATGACTAAGAAACTAGATTTTAAATTTTATTTAGTTTTATCAATTTAAATTTAAGTAGCCATCTGTGGCTAGGGGCTACCATATTGGACAAGTTATTCTCAAAGGTACATGTGTACTGATTGATGTAGTTACAGTGCCCAAAGACCTGAAAGGCATTGGAGTTCTCTGTAAAATGTTGCCTTGGCTCTAGAAGGTGAATTAATACACTATTTTCCCATGCAAATATACTTGGCTTTATTGGATAGCACACATTTTTAACCTCTACACTTCAGTCTCTGTAGGGTAGCTCATGACTTTTCTTTCCTCATTTCTCATAAGGCCACGGGGTCTCATTCCTGAGCAGTCAAACACTTACAACACTCATTGTTCCTTCAGTAATTTTTACTTGTGCTTAAAGCACTGGGAAAGCCATTGGTGATTATAACTGTGTAGTTCCTACCTTCATGGAATTTACTTCCTGCTTCAGAGGTCTTCTACCCTGTGAGCCTCAAGGAAAACCAGGTTAAGTAGTTCTACTCTAGACCTCAAGGAGAAACTTGTATTCTTCCCCTTCTACTTCCTTCTTCTTCTCCCTTTCCTTCACTCAGTATCCTTATCCTTAGGCTAGTCATGGATTTTATTTTTCATCACAGTGGTACAACCTAAAGCAATGTTTCTGCAGGCTCTTTGTTGAACATTCAGTTCACACAATCATAAATTTTATATCAATTTAAAATTCGGTTATCAAAATTTTAAATAAAACTCCTAGTATTGAAAATCATACCTTATAATGAGTACATTATTTCATTGATATTATTTACCAATTGTGATAGTACATGTGTTTACTTCTCGATCAGTGGAGTCAGCTTGACTCATAGGTCAGTTGATTCCATCCTAAATGGAATAAAACATAGTAGTTAAAAGCAGGGTGCATTTCTTAGTTCTCTCTCACATGTGTTGTTTTGTTTTCCTCTGATTTGCTTTGTTTTCCTCAGCTCTTTTTTTTTTTTTTTTCCATTGCTCATAGCAGCTTTAATTGTAATAGCCCAAATTTGGAAACAGCCCAGATGTCCTTCAACAAGTAAATGGTTAAATAAACTGTAGTATGTCCCTACAATGGAATATTGTTCAGCTAAAAAATAAAATAAAATTTAAAAAGAACAAACTACTGATACATGTAACAACTTGGATGGATCTCAGGGCATTATGGTGAGTGAGAAAAAAAAAACAATCTCAAAAAGTTGCATAATGTATATTTCAATTTATGCATCATTCTTGAAAAGACAAAGTTAAAGAAATGGAGAACAGATCAGCGGTTAGGCAAGGAGGGAGGTGTGAGTTTAAAATGGTATCTCCAGGGACTTCCTTTGTGGTGACATTAACAGTTCTATATCTTGATTAGGATGGTGGTTATATGAATCCAAACATGATAAAAATACATAAAGCTATACACAAAGACATACCAAAAAAGGAATTTGTGCAAAAACTGGTAAAATTGGAATAAAGTCTGTAGGATAATTAATTGTATTTAATCAATGTCAATTTCCTGGTTTTGATCATGTATGTACTATAGTAATCTAAGATGTTACCACTGAGGGACACTAAGTGATGGGTACATGGGACCTTTCTGCACTACTTTTATAAGTTCTGGATTTTATTTCAGGATAAAAGTTTTAAAGCATGATTAATTGTATAATTTTGAATACTAGAAAAACCAGAAAATGTAATTTAGAAAAAAATATATATACCATAGCAATAAAGCATACATATTACCTTAATAATAACTATAAAAATATACTGAAGGGAAAATAAATCTATAAGACAGTTAAGAGAGAAAATCTTAAACCTTTTCTTTTTGAATTTATTCATTTATTTTTGGCTGTGTTGAGTCTCCGTTGCTGCATGGGGGCTTTCTCTAGTCGCAGCGAGTGGAGGCTACTCTGTTGTGGTGCACAGACTTCTCATTGCGGTGGTTTCTCTTGTTGCAGAGCATGGGCTCTAGGTGTGTGGGCTTCAGTAGTTGTGGCTCACAGGCTCTAGAGCGCATGCTCAGTAGTTGTGGCACAATGGCTTAGTTGCTCCGCGGGTATGCCTGTATTCTTGCCAAAAATCAAATCTGGGCTTCCCTGGTGGTGCAGTGGTTGAGAGTCCGCCTGCCGATGCGTGGGACACGGGTTCATGCCCCGGTCCAGGAAGATCCCACATGCCGCGGAGCGGCTGGGCCCGTGAGCCACGGCCACTGAGCCTGAGCATCCTGAGCCTGTGCTCCGCAACGGGAGAGGCCACAACAGTGAGAGGCCTGTGTACTGAAAAAAAAAAAAAAAAACCCAAACAAACAAAAAATCAAATCTGCATCTCATCAAGCTTCTAGATCAAATTTCCAATTTGTAGGAACTACAGGGGACAGAGGAACGTGCTAGTGACACCACAGAATGCAATAAGCAAATCCAGACTATAGGAAATTCTACCAAATAAACATCTCATTTCCCTCCACAAATATATGGCAGGGGAGAAAAAAAGAGGGAAGAGAAACCTGTGATTTGTAAGAGATTTAAAAGACATATCAACAAAATGCAATGTACAAACACTTTGGGGTTCTGATTTGAAAAAAAATTAAAAAATTTTTTAAATTGTGAGACAATTAGGAAAGTTTGAATACTAAGAATTTGATCATATTAAAGAATTATTGTTAGTTCTTTTAGGCATGACAATGGTATTGGTAGAAACCTTTTAGAGATACATATTGAAGTATTTACAAATAAAGGATATGATCCATGGGATTTGTTTCAAAATAATCTAGTTGAAAAACATAAACCATATATAGATAAACCATATTTGGTTGTGTTTGATAATTACTGAAGCTGGGTAATAGGTATACGTAGATTTATTATAATGTTCTCACTACTTTCATGTATGTTTTAATATTTCCATAATAAACAGTGTAAAAAGAGGGAGAAAACAGGCAGAAAAGAGTAACGGAAACAGTCTAAGGTTGTGGTTAAGAATGCACCTCTCTAATCGACTGCCTGAGATTGAATTCCAGCTCTCCTACTTATTAGCTGAGTGACCGGAGCAAGTACTAAATTTTCTTGTGCCTCAGTTTCCTCATCTGTTCAATGGGGTAATAATGGTACTTGTCTAACAAAGTTGCTGAGAGTCAGTGAATTAATACACATAAAGCACTTAAAACAGTGACACATACCTATATATGCTAATACATGTTAGCTATTTAATGAGAAGTCATCCTAATAACAAGGAATTAATTTTGAAGCTCAGCTGGAAAACGTTCCAACACTAATCATTTGGTAGTAGCTTCCTGAAGTCTTGAAATGAGTATGATTTTGAGACCAAATGTGGGCACAGCAAAAGATAACTTAGACTTCGGTCTGCAAGGGTGGGGAAAGTGGATGCATGTGGAGGTATTTACCATCTCTCTTCTGTGAAGCCCAAGAACCAATGACAGGACAGTTTCCATAAAATTACAGAATTTTGTTATTGGAATCTACTTTTTCCTTTTCTTCTACTGAGGTGATAACTGGGGACCAGAGAGGTCAAGTAATTTGTTAAAAATCACACAACTGGCAATTAAACAGTCCCTAGAATCCAGATCTCAAGATTCCAGTAAGACAAGTTATATGTTTCTTATATCCCAGCATGGCATGTGTGGGAAAGTCCATTCATCCATGAAATCAATTATGACTAGAGCTGTAAAGTACCTTATTTGGGGAGTTCCCTTAATATTGGGAAACAGAGAAAGGAATAAGTGTGGTAGGGTTGAATAGATCTAGAACAACCAGACCATCATTTCTGGGTTTTCAGGAAACCAAATCATTCCCTGCCATTCAATTCTTTGTTTTACTGGATCAAGTTTCCAAAGGATTTTATAGGTCAAACCTTAGGCAGTAGTGCCCAAAGGTCCTACTTCAGGTCTCCGGTTTTCCTCATGGCTGATGAGACCCCTCCAAAAACTTAATAATGACAGTGGTGTGGATCATTTTTGAGGTCTATTCAGAGACATCTGAAAATATCATTTATTTGCCTTGAAATAAAGGAAACATTTATTTTATTTGAGAGTGTCCTAACAGTTCACAGGGAACATCCAAAGTAAGCATATTCTTTCCCAAAAACAGTTTTCAAGAAGGGTGTATATTTCTTGCACTGCCAAGAACAAAGCTTTCATCTGTGAGGAACTTGAGAGCTAAAGTGTATTTCAAAGACATATTAAACCTATGTCCTAATAGGTCAATTATTCTTGAGAAATTTCAGTGGCTGAATTGAAGAAATGTTCACAAGGAAATTAAAAATTGAAGTTGTTATTCAAAATTTTGCCTTTTAAATGTGCTGTTAATCAAAATGGGCCTTTACAAAAGTCAGTCAATGTTTTTTATGTCCCCTCATCGTGTAAATTGTTGATGGGGAAGAAAACCATGAAGCAGTTACTACCCTTAGCTACCATTTGCAGAGAAGGAAGCATTTTGTAAACTAAGCGGTAATTTCAACAAAGTAGTTTAGTGTCTTAAAGACAAATTTTTCAATAGCAAATATGCCTACAAAAGGACCACTGTTCGGGCTTCCCTGGTGGCACAGTGGTTGAGAGTCCACCTGCCAATGCAGGTGACACGAGTTCGGGCCCCGGTCCGGGAAGATCCCAGATGCCGCGGAGCGGCTGGGCCCGTGAGCCATGGCCGCTGAGCCTGCGCGTCCGGAGCCTGTGTTCCGCAACGGGAGAGGCCACAACAGT